>NC_092360.1:17680964-17756901 GCF_030848805.1 Temnothorax longispinosus | reverse complement strand
TTAATCGATCACTTCTAAGATTCGACTCGCAGTTGTCGCTGACAAAGTGCGTGGCGATCGGTCCTGAGCGCTGACGAAAAGTGTGGCGAGCAAGTACTTTTGTTGCCGAAAGCGTGGCGATTACGGGGTTGATCCTTAGAATCACTATTAATTCCCGAAAGTGAATTTGGCCTTTACGCTGCCGATCTGAGCACTGACGAAGAGTGTGGCGAGCAGAATGTGGCGGATTGGCTTTTGAGCGCTGACGAAAAGTGTGGCGAGCTATAAACTTCATTTTCGAGGATCCGGGTTAGATGACGAAAAAGGGAGGCAGACAAACTCAAATCAAAAGGATTAAGTTCCAGATTAAACAAGCAGCCATTTCTAATCAAGATCCTTTCCCCTTCCTCTACCAATTGCGACAACTAAAAAACGCACCTCTATTTAAACCTATTCCTGTCGACTTTGACATCGATTATCCTCATTTTAATCAGATAAACAAAAGTGATCCTCGTTATAAAGTTTAGAAACTCAGATATATTTTCGGTCCCGAATAACAATAATAATAATAATATCCTTCACACAACTAGTCCAAATCCCTGGTAAATTGCTTAAATGCATTGACCAAAAAACGGACGAACAACAGACAGAACGTGACAATATTAAAATTCTGGCTTGTATACTTTAACTTCAGCAAATCTTTAAGACAAATCTTAACAACAATTAAAATCATATCAATTAAACCAGATCTTAAACAATAGTTGTAAAAAATTCTCCCTGAATAAAGGTAATTTTAATTTTAATTCTTGAAACTAATTTTACTATAAAATCTTTAATTCCACAACTCTTAACTGTCGCTGCCAAACAGCGTGGCAACAGTAATTTCCTGATATTCTTGTCGCTGTCAAAAAGTGTGGCAACAGGAGATTTCCTTCCTTTACCTGTCGCTGCCAAAGAGTGGCAATAGGATTTTTTTAAACCCTCATTTATGCCCAGAAAAGGGGGCAAAAGATTCCAACTTAAAAGAATTAAATATCAAATTAAACGAACTATACAACTAAATCAAGATCCTTTTCCATTATTTCTCAAATTAAAGAAATTAGAAACTGAAATTCTAGGTAACAAAACTCAAACCTTTATTCCATATAAATTAACCCCTTTGGATTTAATAGTAGATTTTCCAAATTTTAATTTAATTAACAAATCTGACCTTTGTTTTAAAACATACAAAATTAGATATCTCTTCGGACTGGATTAATCACGCAACCTGGTCCAAATCCCGGATAAATTACTTAAATGTTTTGACCCAAAAACGGACGAATTAACAATAAGAAACTTATTTTTCGCTCGTTTGAAGCAAGGCTATAATGAGAAGTAAGACCATTATACGAGCATTAATAGATGTTACAGAAAATTCATATCTAATTCTTATATGCATTATTGTAACACATATATATTCCAACTATTCATAAATAGTTGTAAATATTCATATACGGACGAATTAACTTAATTTTGACAGAACGTGACATAAATTTCGTTTCTTATACGAAAATCGCGAGTGAAGCGAGATGATGCAATCGGGGCGTTACCCCTGTAATCCTGTACTTTGAGTACAAAATATATTCTTGTTATTTGTTTTAAAAACAATTGCAAGTTAATTACCCTCGTTAATCCGAATCCCAGCATAAGCTTTCCGAATCTAAAATACTAGTGCGCGACTTCGTAAAGGGCGTGGTCGACAACAACGCATTATCGCAGCGGAAGTGCAATGAAGCTGAGGATCAAGAGGAAGCCTATCAGCGTTCTTCGTAATCGCAATTAAAACGAAGTGGCGCCTGTTTTTACGTACGAGTAAGTACATTTTCATAAATTATGCACAGCACAGGCCCTATGTCCGGTTACAACCTCTTCTGAAATATTAAATAACTCCCAAATCTTTGGAGGGGGAAGTTACCAAACCTCTCCAGAAGATTTAAATAATCCTAGAATTGCAGAGGCAAGTTTCCAGACTCCTCTGGTATATTCTACTCCCGTCGATTACGAGGAGAGAAGTAACCAAACCTCACTACCTAATACGACAGAATTTTGTTTACGAGAGCCAAAAAGTGAGAGCTCCGTAAATCCTGTGGAAAAAATAATATTTCCAAGAGTTGGAATACCCATAAAAAGTGATATTGATAAAGATAATACCCCTCATGTTACTATTGAAGAATTCATGAAAAGAGTAAAATTATATAATCCTAATATGGAAAAAATTTATGAGATTAACAGAAAAAGTAAACCGTCTTCAAAAACTTTGGCATTCGCACAAGCTCGATTCCAGCAAATAATGGAAAATTTCAGATGCAAACGTAAATCGAAGCATTTGTGCATTGATCTAAATTGTATTTAATCTCGATCATCTCAATCGCTATGCTGCTTTGATTCCGTTTGAACTTTACCACCACTTTGTATTCGTGTAACACTACTTCTATGCATAAAAATCGAGTGAAAAAGTTTCCTTGTTCCATTTAAATTCAAAATATTCACTATATGCAGTATTCAACACCATATTGTGTTCAATAGCAATAGTAATAGTAATAGTAACTTTCGAGGATCTCGTGCAGTTTTAATAGTGAGTGGGTGGTTCCACTTGGTGGATCCACAATATACTCACTATACTCATAATTTACAATATACTCGTAATTTACCACATCAATCATTATCACATATAATTTAAAAAGTCAGGTTCAGCTGATACTCAACATCAGCTAATATCAGAAGCACCAACTAATCATGTTATTTCACGTGAATGTTTTGTATCATCCGGAGAACCTAAGAAAGATAGGCTTACGGAGATTACGAAATTGCTACGACTAAAGCATTTAAATAATGAAGAAAGGAAAAGCGTTATGAAACTCATAAGTAATAGTCAAGATCGATTTCACATCCCCGAAGAAAAATTAACAGCAACTCATGTATTGCGACATCAAATACCAACAACAGATGATCGACCTATAAATACTCGACAATATAGATGTCCACAAGTCCACAAAGAAGAAATGAATAAACAGATAAAAAAACTGCTCGAGGCAGGGATTATAAAACCTTCTCAGTCACCTTACAATACACCCATTTGGATAGGCCAAAAAAAAGACTCAAAAGAAAACAAACGTTGAAGAGTAGTATTAGATTTCCGAGGTGTGAACGAAAAAACTATGGGCGATCCCTACCCATCTTTTCGGCTATCTTTTCGGAAATAGTTTTCTACTAATCTGACATTTAAGATGTCCACCGTAGCAGAAAAAGGTACAAAATATCAGAGGAAGGCTGAAAAGCCTAAGCTCGCCGAGGTTGCTGAGGAGCCTGCATGACGTTTCTAGATCAAAACGTTCCAGTCCGGCCGTCCGGCGTCGATCGAACCTGCGTCAAGAAAAGTTCCGCGATGTTAAAAGTATAATACGGAACACACAGCCAATGAACACCGCAAAATTTATGAGAAGTTAATGTTTGGCTACCGAATGCACTTCTGCGGATGATGCACTTTTTCGTTTTTGGTTGTTGTGATCCACGATAAGGCAGACGCGGTAGAAGCTGGTACAATTTGTGTCACGAGCAAGCGATGTTTCAAAGTAATATAATTATAAGCAGTCACGAGACAGAACGAGAATTGTCGGACTTCACCAGGAGACGACGGACGGATCGAACGGTGAGTCGCTTTTCTTTCTTATGCATATCTTATGCATATAGCTACTGTTTGTTATAATGTAAACATTTATTTGCATAATTTTAGATAACTATAATACGGCAAGATTGAAGACAAAAAAGGCCGAAGACACATCGGATTTAAATTCAGAGGTGGACACTGCTACACGTATACGGAAATTTTATATTAAAATTCCTACGACGCACGTTGAAAATTTTGAACACTTAAACGACGCACGCTAGCCTCGGAGTTCCGAGCGAACGCTTATTATAGGTAAAAAAAACTACGTTTTAGAAACTTCTAGAAAACAGCCCCCCTTAAGACGCGTAGGAAATTGCGGGAATCTCGCGCGGGAGATTCTGGGCATTTTCTGGTATAAATAGGCCGGAAAATGCCGCGGAGAGACAAATAGTTTTTTAACTTCAGCTCTAACACATCGTTTTAACTTCGGCTCTTGACTCTATTTCAGACAGCAACTTTCCGACATTCGACTGTACGTTCAAGTCCGAACATTTGCGTCCGATTCTGAGACTTAATCCCTGTACCATTATACTTTAAGACCGCGCTTCACGCACAACTCAGTTTGTATTAAGATCTTAATAATAAAGATAAGATAAGTTTGAAAAAGAGAATAAGCTTGAAATCTGGGATCTGACCTCGTATTAAAATTCTTAATCAATCACTTCTGAGATTCGACTCGCAGTTTTCGCTGACAAAGAGCGTGGCGATCTGTCCTGGGCGCTGACAAAGAGTGTGGCAAACTGATATTTTCGCTGCCGAAAGGCATGGCGATTACAGGGTTGATTCTTAGAAATTGCAACAATCGTTATTAATTCCCGAAAGTGAATTTGGCCTTTACGCTGACGAAGAGTGTGGCGGATTAGCTTTGAGCGCTGACGAAAGGTGGCGAGCTTAAAATTCATTTTCGAGAACGCGGGCTGAATGCCGAAAAAGGGGGGTAGACGAGTTCAAATCAAACAAATTAGGTTTCAGATCAAGCAAGCTGCTACTTCTAATTGAGATTCTCTTCCCCTCCTCCAGCAATTGCAACAATTAAAAAATGCACCTCCATTCAAACCTATTCCTGTCGATTTCGACATTGATTATCCTAATTATAATCAGATAGACAAAAGTGATCCTCGTTACGCAACATATAAACTCAGATATCTTTTCGGTCCCGAATAATAATAATAATAATAATAGTAACCTTCACACGACTTGTCCAAATCCCTGAAAAATTGCTTAAATGCATTTGACTAAAAAACGGACAAACAACAGACAGAACGTGACATAAATTTGGTGACAGCGGTGGGATAATAAAAGTTGTGTGAAAAAATAATACAAGTGAAAAACGAAAATCATGATGTCGCACACGGACATCAAGCGGATGGAAGAAATGAAGAAGCAAATGCGGAAATCAACGAGCTGCGGAAGTCCATAGCTCATACCAAACAAGCTCTTCAACAGCAGACAGTAAATCAATCGACCACACCTAATCGACCACAAAATCCAGGAATGGTAATTAACGAAGGGACAATAGGTAACTAGGCAAATAGGCAAATAGGTAACTATTTACATTTTTCAATTAAAGATGCCTTAGAGGCAGTGCCGAATTATGATGGAGGACATAATCCGTTTGTATATTTTGTCGAGGGTTGCGAGGAAACACTCAGCATGATCATACCGTCACAAGAAATAAACCTGATTCGCGCAGTACGTAATAAATTAAAGAGTGACGCGCATAAAACTATTCTGGGGAAAACATTTAACAGCATGCAAGAATTGGTAGAATTTTTAAGGACAAAATACGATCCTAAAGGAATAACAGTTTATGAAGCCCAAGGACGATTAGCTTACTTATGCCAAAAGAAAGACGAAAAAGTAGTTACATATGCAAATCGCGTCCGAGAATTAGGGAAGCGTACACTCGATGCTCAGAAAAGAGAAACAGGATTAGTAAGTGCCGAATTCCGAAATTCAATCGAGAAGCATTTAAAAATGAGTTTCTTACGCGGATTAAATAAAGAAATTGTAATATCAAATGAAGGTACGTTCAAGAAAATCGAGAGCCGCGATAGAAGCCGAAAAGGAATTAAAAACTATAAACATGATAAGACGCATTATGCTCGTGAAAAGCGCGCCCGCCGAAAAGAAGGCCTCGACGCGTCGTATAGAAGCCGAGACCGTTGTTTGTCAGTACTGTCATAAAAAAGAGCACACAGCAGATAAATGCTGGCAGGTCAATAAACCCCGAGAAAATAACGAAAATTAAAATGGATCCGGTTATTCGCGAAATAATGTTAACAACAACAGTAACTATAATAATAATAACCGTAGACAGCCATCGTTCTCGGGTGCTCAGAATTTGAATAATCAAAAATTTAACAACCAGAATTCGAATAGTGTTACGTCCACCCCTCGTACACCCAGAAAATTTGAAAACCTTAGTTATAAGAGTGACCGTAGTTAAGAATACCAAAACCACTTATCATCAGTAAGACTTACCATTAGTAAAGTTACCACTTTAGTACGACTTACCGACGACAGAGTTACCATCAATAAGGTTACCATTTTAGTATAACTTACCGACAGTAGAGTTACCATCAGCAAAGTTACCATTTTAGTACGACTTACCGACAATAGAGTTACCATCAGCAAGGTTACTATTTACCAGTAGTGGAAACCACCAACGGTAACTCTACTATCAGAAGGCAAAAAACCTCCGACAATTACTAGGAAACAATTACAGAAACAACAACTTCTTTTAGCATTTAAGCGATAAACATAAGCCTAAGTTAAATTTACCCTGTAAGAATTCAATGTATCACCATCCTCGCTCAGGGAAGCGCCAAAACCCCTTCCCTCAAGCAACACGACCTCCCGTTAAGATCCTTCTCGAACCTTCCGGACCCTTCCGGAAAAGCGTTTCGGCCATCACATGCCCATATAAGGAGAGAAATCGAAGACAGAGCCGATGACGCAACTCAACCCTTCCACTCAGGCAAAAGAAAACCCAAGACATGACCATATAAGGAGAGAAATCGAAGACAGAGCCGATGACGCAACTCAACCCTTCCACTCAGGCAAAAGAAAACCCAAGACATGACCATATAAGGAGAGAAATCGAAGACAGAGCCGATGACGCAACTCAACCCTTCCACTCATTCAACCCTTCCACTCGACCACCCCCGCCATCGGGAAAACAGGAATATAGGTGTTTGAGCTTGCGAATCTGACAAATTCTATAATATACACTGCATCCTAGTTTAGAAAATAGATTTTCTCGGCGAGGTTTCTCCACGAAGCCGAGAGGGGCGACGATGTGATATTGATAGCATGTTGTTTAATTCCGTCGAAAAAGGCGTTTTCATCTGATCTTGCGACAGGAAGCGAACATCCCAAGGGACGCTCTCAGTTACTCGGAGTCCTATCTCGGGCGCGGACTCTCCAGCTTAGGTAATCACTGAATCCTTCTATCTCCACGTGCATCTCTGCATCCAGAACCTTTCCAATTCCACATCCAGAACTTTCCTATTTCCACGTGCGTCACTAAATGCAAAACCTTCGGGAAGATCCGCTATTGTATCACGCCACGTGCTCATTGTAATACATTGCGTCATATTGCATCATCTTATAGAAATACGCCACGTGGCCGTTCTATTCGACAATTCTATAGATACTTCTAAATTGTAATTGTGTGTTTTAGTTATTTACATTTGCTATTTTGTAATCACGCGTTAGTTCGTAGATGTTTTATGTAAAACTATCGTAATATACAACTATTTTAACACAATCTCTTATTTTACAAATTCTTACACCGCCCTCGCACATCCTACGCTGATTCCGCCTTCGGCAATATTCATCTTGCACTACATCCGCACACGAGGCAGTGCTGTACGAGCGGCACACCATCACCTGTGGGTATCTTAGTAATTGCAATTAAGTATCTAAATCACCGGTCATCCTCTTGCGTTACATCTACGTACGAAGCAGTGCTGTACGAGCGACACGCTATCGTCCGTGGGTGTCTGGAAAGAGGCAGTGCTGTACGAGCGGCACGCTTTCTCGCCACGACAAGGGGAACCAACCGAAGTGTATTTGTTTTATAATCTTGAATGGCAATCGACAAATATCTAAAACGCAACAAGGTGGACTCAAGAAACGCACCCGCAGACTTAATCGCCTTCTGCACGCATCTCCCCTGAATCCATTGCTGGGAGTCGACTTCGAGTACGCGTTTGATCTCGAATACGAAAGATACTTCACCGCGACCCCCGGGCCGTAACAATAGTCAAAATTTTAACAATCAAAATTTTAATAATCAAAATGCAACGGTGATATGTAGATATTGCAAGAAATCTGGTCATACATTAGAAGAGTGTCATAAACGCGCATATAACGGTCTCCGTCAAAACTCACAACCTCAGAGAAACGAGCAAATTCGAAAATGAGTGATGGTCTCATCTTGCATGACCGCGTAATCGAATACAGTCCGTTGTCAAACGTAGTGCGCAAACTCACGTAAATTGTGATGTCGGTAAAAATTTCGATATAAGAGACACAGATGTATCGCAATGTGATACAGTACGGATCGTTCCTTCGTTGCATTATGATCACGCCAACGTTCGTCGATCTGCAAGGTTTCGTCGTCAGGATGAAATTCGTCGTGAAGAAGGCGGCGCGGCGGTGCTGAGAAACGGGGCCGTTCTGGCGCATTATATCTTTACATGCCTCATGCCGTGGAATCTCCTCACAAAATCCGACAAATCCGATCATACGAATGTTTTAAAACACCGAATTCCGACGGTGAACGAAATACCAATTCACACACGACAATATAGATTTCCAGTAATCCATAAGGAGGAGATAAATAGGCAAGTTAATGAATTGCTAGATCAAAACATAATTAAGCCATCGAAATTTCCATACAACACGCCTGTGTGGATAGTTCCTAAAAAACCAGACTCGAAAGGAAATAAACAATGGAGAATGGTATTAGATTTTCGCGATCTAAATAATAAAACAATAGATGACGCGTACCCGCTTCCGAATATAACAGAAATATTGGATCAGTTAAGCGGTGCAAAATATTTTTCGGTCTTTGACCTGGCTTCGGGTTTCCACCAGATACAAATGCATCCCGACGATAGTCATAAAACGGCCTTTTCAACACCATACGGACATTACGAGTGGGATCGCATGCCTTTCGGTCGCAAAGCGCCTGCGATCTTTCAGAAACTAATGTACAGAATATTAATCGGAATACAAGGAAATGAAATTTTTGTATATCTAGACGACATAGTATTATACGCAAGCTCCCTTACAGAACACGCAATTAAATTTGAAAAAATAGCTGCCCGATTACGTGCAGCAAATCTAAACTTACAACCGGATAAGTGCGAATTTTTAAGAAAAGAAGTTACTTATTTAGGACATATAATAGGGGAAAATGGAGTTCGACCGGACCTTAAAAAGATAGAAACAGTTCAAAATTTTCCGATACCTAAAAATGCGAAAAATGTAAAACAATTTCTCGGATTAGCTAGATATTATCGTAGATTTATACAAGGATTTTCAAAAATAGCTAAACTATTAACTAATTTGTTGAAAAAGGATATTGATTTTAACGGGGGAAACAAAGAACAGGAAAGTTTTAATGTGTTGAGAGACGCGCTTTGTCAGGAACCGATATTACAATATCCCTACATCGAAAGACCCTACATCACGTTTAGCAAAATGGAGAATTAAATTAGCCAAATACGACTACGAAATAATTTACAAACCAGGAAAAATTAATGCTAATGCTGATGCTTTGTCAAGAAATTCTACGACAGATATATATCCAATACATCCCTCGTACGACGAAATCGAAGAATGTCCGAAGGACGATAAAGCAAGACAGAGAAACGCTGACCCGAAACCTATGAACGGAAAGAACGCTTTCGAGTAGTCACTACAGCTGCAGCCATAATACGGGAAGATATTCGCTCACAAATCAACGACACGTCTGCATATCCTTCAAGCGATGATTTTTTGACAGATGTAAAAGACTACATACCGAAATCGCTCATATTTTTCTGAAAAATGTTATAGCTAAAGGAAGAGAATGCCCATCGCAGCAGCTCGAACAAAAATGCATTTCAATAGCGCACGCTATTATGTTGGCGACCAGGCCAAGATCTTTCTTGTCACAACTTTTAATCAGCGTGGCTGCTTTTTTATACCGGAAATTTGGCTCTAAAAATCTAGTGACATTACTATCTAGCTTCGGCTTTAGCGCATTATATAATGAAGTACAATTATTGGAAGCTTCAGCTGTCAAGCATTGGAAGCTTGACGAGAACGATTTCTTCGTAATCGATGTTGAAGATCGAGATGATGATCATAGCCCTGCAGATTCACAATCTCAGGAAACGGCTCAGAAGAATCTTGTAGATGACGCTACCCCCAGTACTAGTCGTGTACAACAATTTTAAATGAGAAATATCACGCACACATTTGATATTTTTTGTCTATTTATATTGTTACGTCCTGCGGACTCCACAATATCCCTTTTTCGCGGGAATTCTTAAGCACCTAAGATAGCCCTAAGATTAGGATAAACAAGCCGAGTACGGACGGTTATCGATCGGGGTGAGGTTAGACCTCGCATTCCTTTTTTTTATACAACTATAATAGCTATTTGCCTAGGCGACGAAGCGACCTTCCAGAGTAAAATATTGACAAACGGGGCATACGTAATCGGATTTTGTCTATCAACCTTGTCTGGCCCATAACTATAAACCCGGCGACACGACGCGCCAAAAGGGCCTGAATCCCAGACAGAGTTGATGAAGATCTTTATTGCATCGAGCGAGCTTTCTAAAATTGCTCGTGCGATGTTTCCGACAAACGGAGACAAAGCCTAGGACGTGATTGTAAATACACGTGGCGGAAGTTCTGTTTGCCTTGTATCTACTATTAAGATTGAGAAGTATGCATCGTCTGTCGATATAAAAACAGAGTCGCGAGATAAGTAAGGAACCCCAATAAAAGAGAAATCGGCGATAACCGAAAAACAAATGCGTCACTGGAAATAACCGATGGGTTATACCCCCAATAAGACAGTGGGGCCTTAAGAGGGGGCTCACCAATGGAAAACCGCAAAAATCGATAACCGTCTCTAGCTTTCCAGGATAGGCGAAAACTTAAGAATCTACCTCTTGGGTGAGGAACATCTCAACCAATAAGAAATTCGTTAAACAAAAATTAGAAACATCCCGCCAACCCGAAATCCTTTAAACAAAAACTAGACACATCCCACACGAAATCCACCCCTTCCATCTTTTGAACCTTCCTATTTAAATCGCGACGTCGCAGAACTCCCTCTCAGAGAAATTTTCTCAGTTTCAGTCTGCATTGCTCGGTATTATAATCTGAATCTCATTCGTTTCGAGTCTCGACTCCACGTTTTAGAGTCAGTGCAACAGATCCGACGGACTATCAGTCGCCCCCGACTCACCCACCGACGAGTCCAACGTCCATTTCAGAGAGAAGCCCACTCGTTTTGAACTCATCAAGTAGTAAGTCCCGTAATTCTCTTGATCCTTCTTTTTCCGCGTTATCGCCCCCCTTCTTAAACGGTTTATCGATTGTCGAATCCCCGGAAGCTCATTATTTTGGGGTCGGTCAGTGTAGGCATCAGGTTCCCAGCGGTCGTTGGCGTTGTCGTGGGCCTGACTTGCTCCCGGCGTCTTCATCGCTGTCATGGACTCAGCCGGTCCACTGACCTCCCTGAGCTTATGCTCGTAGGTCGGTCGGTGTAGGCATCGAGTTCCCAGCGGTCGTTGGCGTTGTGGTAGGCCTGACTTGGCTCTCGGCGTCTCGTCGCTGTCGCGGACCCAGCCTGTCCACTGACCTCTTCCCCCCTTTGAGCTCGACGATTTTCTTTTGTTCGCTTCCGACCGGGTCCGAGAGAGATTGACTAAATAAATAAATAATTTTAGTGGGCCCGAAAGTCCTACCCCCTTGAGGACAGAATTTCCGCACGATCAGGCGACAGAGAAATCGCCAGAACAAGCGGGCGCGACGGGAGGTCGAACTCCCCCGGGACCAGCTCAACGCCGGTCCTCCGCGACTCGCCATCCCACCGCCCCTACCAGCTTTTACGGAGGAACCCGGTTGTTCGCATCAGAATCGTCCCGTTATCATATTGAGTTATCGCCCAGTTGTCCTACCCTCTCGCCCAATTGCCAAACATCGCCCTAATTTGCCGCGTGGCTCCGTTTCGCGTAGTCCCGCCTCGCGTGGTCCCCGTCAACCCCGATCCAGCCCGCTTCCTAGAACCTCCCGATTCCCCCTTCTCTTCCCGAAGTCCGTCCCCAACCTCCTCAACCGCCTCGACTCTCGATCTTGAGGAAGTAGGCGATCCTGAGATCGTAACCTTAGATTGATAGCTATAAAATTAAGTTTTACTTATTTCAATTCTCATATGCTGTACTTCATCGATTAACACACACACACACACACACACACACACACACACACACACACACACACACACACACACACACACACACACACACACAGTAAATTCATGTAACTTCAATCCTGAAACTAATTGTAATAATAGGATGTGCATTTTCAAGTAGGTATCCCCTTAGAAATCTTGCCCGATCACCCCCGCACTTATGTAACACCCGCGAGAAGTACACACATATACCTTAAACATACACTTTCATTGTAAAATGCTTTCAATTTCCCGTTTAATTTGCCTAGTTCTCACCTATTGTAATATCGACAGATTACTTAACTTAAATTTATAATAAATGTTTTATTTACGTTAAATATAAATTTCCATTTATTTATAATCTAAGACCTCACCCACCATTATTCCACCTCTCGAAATTGCACGAGGTCCGATCCTGAGTTAAAGGGATTAAATTCTCTGACTCGAAAAAGGACCGACGATCGCACCGCTCACGAAAGGCGTCCTAACGTCTTTACGGACGTTGACCCTTTCTGAGTTATAAAAGTGCGTTCGGCTCGCGCCACGCGTCTCAGAGCGCGTACCTGCGAGCGACATTTGTAAGTATCTAGCTGCGTCCTCCCTTCCCCCGACCACTCTGGCTAGCCTTTCCCTTGCTTCCCAGATCTTCATATCCTAATCCCGGGGTTGGACGTAACATATTTTTTCTTACAAATTCTACACCGAGAGTGTGATTTTTATGACAGCGTGAGACAAAATACAAATATTCATATATTCAACAGTGTATTACAGAAAAACTATTAAAGATATGAAAAAAAATGTATTGGATCTTTTTTATAGAGAATTTAATAAGCTTCATTTTTTATAATAACCTTTATTACGATAGGATTAACGATTACCGAGATATGAGAGAAAAACTGAATTGGAGCACTTTTTTTCAAGATGGCGGATCGAGCCCTGCAGATAGAGATCCGGACTTTTAGTATGTTCAATAGTATGCCAAGATAAAGGTCTCCACCAATTTATAGCTTTTTACCGGTTATTTTTTCTATTTTTGCTAATTTGACTGGACTAAAAGGGCTCTTCGGCGGCCGGGCCCACCTGAACCTCCAGCCGAAGCCCCTCGCCGAGTTGGCCGAATCGCGCTTTTAGAGGCAATAGTGCGGCGTCAAGCTAAAAGACCTCAGGCAGTTTTCCGTGGAGGGCGTGGGCAACCTCTTGCTGATCCACCGGTCGACGCTCGGATCCTCCTCGAGGGCGGTCAGAATCCTGATATTAGCCGAGCCAAGGCAGGAAATCAATCATTTAAAAATTTGAATTGACTATCATCATTTATATAAGTCAATTCAATAGGCCAGCTAAAGTGCAAATACATATGTATAAAACTTTCGAAGCGTTCGACAGCACATTGTGTCTAGAAATCTTCGAAATATATCACTAAATAAATAATCAATAAACTAGATATCGAGTATCTCTAGTCTGCCAGAACTAAGTTGTAAATATATGTATAAAGTAAACTGCAATGTCAACCTGACTCCCTGGAAACAGTTCCAAGAGAATTTTCGTATGTCTGCGACAGCATTAGATATTGTTAACTGTTATTGCTCCTCTCTTGGAAAATCGCACAGGGAGACACTTCCAAATAAACAGTAAATAAACGTGTCAGTTTGTGATTCTTAAATAAAAGCACAGATTGACACCTCAAATTTCAATTAAAAAAAAAATTGATCAGCCTTAACACTCCAATACATACGATCTTGTCACCGTTGCGATTGATTTTAATCCGGTTGAACCGATTATGTATCGATCACAATTACATAGAGACATTGTGAGAGAGAAAATCGATCACAATTCTACTGTTGTGTTACGTCCTGCGGATTTCACGATTTCCCTTTTTTTGCGGAAATTCTTAAGCACTTAAGATATCCCTTAAGGTAGGATAATAAACTGAGCACGGACGGTTATCGATCAGCGAGTGAGCTTTGATCTCCTTACATTCCTTTCTTTTATACAACTATAATAGCTATTTGCCTAAGCAACGAAGCGACCTTCCAGAGTAAAGTATTGACAGACGGGGCATATGTGATCGGATTTTGTCTATCAACCTTGTCTGGCCCATAACTATAAACCCGGCGACACGACGCGCCAAAAGGGCCTGAATCCCAGACAGAGTTGATGAAGATCTTTATTGCATCGAGCGAGCTTTCTAAAATTGCTCGTACGATGTTTCCGACAAACAGAGACAAAGCCTAGGACGTGACTGTAAATACACGTGGCGGAAGTTCTGTTTGCCTTGTACCTACTATTAAGATTGAGAAGTATGCATCGTCTGTCGATATAAAAACAGGGTTGCGAGATAAATGAGGAAACCTAATAAAAGAGAAATCGGCGATAGCCGAAAAACAAATGCGTCACTGGAAGAACCGATGGGTTACACCCCCAATAAGACAGTGGGGGGCCTTACGAGGGGGCTCACCAATGGAAAACCAGAAAAATCGATAACCGTCTCTAGCTTTCTAGGATAGGCAAAAACTTAAAATCTATTTCTTGGGTGAGAAACATCTCGCCCAATAAGAAATCCCTTAAATAATAATTAGAAACATCCCACCAGAAATCCTTTAAACGAAAACCAGACACATCTCACACGAAATCCACCCCTTCCATCCTTCGAACCTTCCTATATAAATCGCGACATCACAGGACTCGCTGGCAGAAAAATTCGCTCAGTCTACATATTGTTGCGTCTATTGTTCGGTATTATAATCGTGGTCCCATTCGTTTCGAGTCACGATTCTACGTTTAGAGTCAGTGCGAGAGATCCGACAAAACATCAGTCACCCACCGACTTACCCACCGACGAGACCCACGTCCATTTTGGGGAGAATTCCAAGAACTCATCAAGTAGTAAGTCCTGTGCACATATATATGTATATACATACATGTCGGTTCCTTTTCTTTATATATTCTCGTGTGCGGGAAGTCTCTCGGTTAAACATTAAACGTTAATCCTTCCAACCCTCCACTTCTCTTCACTATTCTGAATTAGCTGAGTTATCAGTGGATTCGGAGTAATCTTCTTCACTATTATTCCCGGATTAGCCGATTCATCGGCAGATTCGGAATAATCTCTATTATTCCCGGATTAGCCGATTCATCGACAGATTCGGAGTAATCTCTATTATTCCCGGATTAGCCGATTCATCGGCAGATTCGGAATAACCTCTATTATTCCCGGATTAGCCGATTCATCGGCAGATTCGGAGAATAATCTCTATTATTCCCGGATTAGCCAATTCATCGGTAGATTCGGAATAATCTCTTCTGTTATTCTCGGATTGGGCCGATTTATTGGTGGACTCGAAGTATTGCTTTTGTCTCTCTAATCTTTAAAACCCGAGGTGACTTCCCCGCAGTTAGTGGGCTTAAGTATTAACAATCCACTAATCTGTAGTGGATTCGGGTAGTCCCACCCCCAAGAGGTCGCGAACCGCCGCGAGACATATAAGAAATCGTCGGAACAAGCAGGCGCGAAGGGAGCTTGACTTCCCTCAGGAATCAGTCAACGCAGGTCCTCCGCGACTCCCCACTGCACCGCCTCTACCAGCTTTTACGGAGAAACCCTGTTCGTCACAGGAGAATCGCCCCGTTGTCGCACCTTCTCGCCCTGTTGTCCTACCTTCTTGCCCTGTTGCCGCACCTTCTCGCACTGTTTGTCGCGTGGCCCCTTTTTGCGTGGTCTCCGTCAACCCCGATCCCGCCTTCTTGTTAGAATCTCCCGATTCCCCCTCCTCTTCCCGAAGTCCGTCCCCGACCTTCTCGACCGCCTCGACTCTCGATCTCGAGGAAGTAGTCGTTCCCGAGATGATTACTCTTGACTAATTATTTGTTTTAATACACACACCGCACCCCTACAATTAGTTTAATTTTATTTCAATGGCAGTATCTCTATTTTTCCATTCATAAATTGTTGTCTCACCCCGCAAACATCTCCATATATTTCGTTTTGTAATTTTAGTTTAACACACACCACACGCACTCTTACACTTAGCTAAATTTATGTAACTTCATTCCTTAAATAATTGTAATAATAGCGGGCAGGATGGCCATTTCCACATTGGTTTTCCGTTAAAAATCCTGCCCGATCACCTCCGCACTTATGTACCACCCGAGAAGAATCCACACACGTTACACTCATATCCGACATTCACACTTATAAATGTATTCAGTTTATCTGCCTAATTCTTATTATATTATTGTAATAGAATATTTTATTGTAATAAAATGTTTAGCTTATGTTAAATGTTAATTTCAAACTGCATTGAGATTTATAACTTAAAAACCTCTAACCCTACTCTTCCACCTCTCGAAATCGCACGAGGTCCGATTCTGAGTTAAAGGGATTGAATTCCCTGACTCGAAAGAAGACCGACGATCGCACCGCTCACGGAAGGCGTCCTACCGTCGCTAAGGACGTTGACCCTCCCTGAGTCATCGACAGTGCGAGCAAGAGCAAGCATAAATTTGAAATTTTTTTAATTTTTTCAAATTTTTTTCAGCATTTTATATATATAGATGAAATCCGCATTCGTGGATTTATTAATATACATCACCAGCGTTTGGTACGCTGGTTCAGAAAAGTAAATTTTGACAACAATGACGAAATCTGGGACGTTTCGGGAGACGAGGACATCTTCGGATTACGAAGATTATTTAATATGAAAAATGAGTTTGACATTGAAGAGGAAGAGGTGTGGTAATCCTCAAAATTGTAAAATTTTTATGAATAAATAATTTTTGTAATTCCATGTATAAGAGAGAACGCGAACGGGTGATGGGAGCGAGAAAGACCGCGCGAGGAAAAGAGAACATCAACGAGAAGACGCGCGCGAAAAAGAGAGAACGCAAACGGGTGATGAGAGCGAGAGAGACTGCGCGCGAGAGAGAGAACGCGAACGAGAAAACGGGCTTGATTTTATTACTTTCAGCCCTTTTCAAAAAAAAGAAGGAAAGAAAGAAATAACGCGCGACGTCATAATCGAATGGTGCCGCAAAAACGTGACCCAGTGAACCTGTGACCCACATGTTCACCAAAAAACCTCAATAAATTGCCCTAAAAAACATGTCTGAAGAGGACATTGAGGCGGTTAACCCTAGACATGCACAGCGAGGATCTCTGAGAGACTCCCAGGCCAACTTTCTTTTTCGGCGTTTTATTGTTTCTCTTTTTTTACCCCGCTTAGTTCTGCAACCGTCGTATGTCATAAATTTTCTTAAAATAAAAAAAATATTAATAATTATAATAATTATTTATTCCCTTCCTTAGATAGTTCTCCTAGACAGAAAAATGAAAAGGACCGCGGTGTCGCAGGTCGCTAGTCGCAGGTCATAAATTATAGCCGCCTGCCATAGGCGCTCGCTCGCATTTAAAGTGTGAAATGATATATTTATAAATACTATCGGCCGAACATCGACGCGAGGCGGCATTTGTTTATCCAACATAGTCCCGATGCGCTCGCCTGATCCCCTTCCCCTTCCCCAAAACCTCCTCGATCTCGAAGCCCTCCCCCCCCTCCAACGCTAGGACTCTCTCGCCCACGAGTCCTCCCATCCCCCCCCCCAGAACCCTATGCTGGGAACTCCACCACCCCCTCCCTACCCCCCATCACCCAACCCTATGGTGGGAACCATGGTGGGAACGCAGACCCCCCCCCGCACCCCCCTTGGAGGACGGCGGCGCTAGAGTCCCCTCCCGGAGACCCCTCGACCGCGAGTTTCCCCCCCGCCCCGCTCCCCCCTCAGATCCCCGGCCTAGAACTGTCTTCCTTTATCTACTACACACGACAATATAGATTTCCGGTAATCTTAGTGCGAGACATATTTCATTTTAATTTCTTTTCGTTGGAAGGGACTGTCCGTTTTTAAACTGTTACCATATTTTTTCTCTGGTGACATTTTACCCAGCTTTGTTCTGCAATCGTCGTAGAATTCAGTCTCGTCGAGTCTGCGAAAGCAAACGTTCGAAAGTTTTTAGTAGTGTTGAACAATTATGGTACAGTACATAGAAGTACTTATTCCGAGGGACGGCAGTCTTATTGAATCTGCGCAGCGAATCTGCGGCAGTCTTGTTGAATCTGCGAAAGCAAACGCGTTCGGACAACTGACCGAAAGAAGTTATTATTAAAATGGTTCGCGCGCAAGATCGCATAATCGAAATTACATATCCCGCCGATGGGGTAAGTATGGTGATTCGAACTGTCTTCCTTTATCTACTGCTATCGAAGACCTCGTTATTTTCCGTTGGGGAGCACCACGCGTCTTGTTAACCGACAATTTTTTTTTAATCTTCATTCATGCCCAGAAAAAAGGGCAAAAGATTCCAACTTAAAAGAATTAAATATCAAATTAAACAAACTATACAACTAAATCAAGATTTTTTTCCATTTCTCAAATTAAAGAAATTAAAAACTGAAATTTGAGGTAACAAAACTCAAACCTTTATTCCATATAAATTAACCCCTTTGGATTTAATAGTAGATTTTCCAAATTTTAATTTAATTAACAAATCTGACCCTTGTTCTAAAACATACAAAATTAGATATCTCTTCGGACTGGATTAATCACGCAACGTGGTCCAAATCCCGGATAAATTACTTAAATGTTTTGACCCAAAAACGGACGAATTAACTTAATTTTGACAGAACGTGACATAAATTTCGTTTTTTATACGAAAATCGCGAGTGAAGCGAGATGATGCAATCGGGGCGTTACCCCTGTAATCCTGTACTTCGAGTACAAAATATATTCTTGTTATTTGTTTTAAAAACAATTGCAAGTTAATTACCCTCGTTAATCTCAAATCTTTACTTAAAGATATATTAAATTATTACTTCATTTATATTGGTTTGGAACTCTGCCCTAGCACGCACCGAAAAGCTGCGAAGACATTTTATATAAATAAATATAAATAAAGTAAAAAACAAGAAAATAAAATTAATAATTTTCGAAACATCACCTGACGTCGCGATCTTTAAAAGATCCGGTCGAATATAGCTAACCTCGACATTTTTACATATATGAATTCAAAATTCGTCTATGTGGAAAAGCATATCCTTATACTCAAATTAATCAACTATATAGAAATATCCTATTACAACAATGCAACCTCGAATTGCGGCTACTGCAGAATGCTTTAGCCATAGCCGCACGATCTCCCGATATTTTTGCCTATCATTTTATGAAAGGACCAGGATACATGGTACTCTTGGCAGGAGAAGTAATTCATATAATAAAATGCGTTCCAGTGAAAGTAAGATTAGCTCAAACTCAAAACTGCTATGATCAACTTTCGGTATTACGAGGCAATCAAACATACTTTCTAACTCCGCAAACACATGTATTATTACGACAAGGAACGCAAGTTGCTTGCAACTCTTTTGCTTCTCCCATGTATCTCTTAGGAGATTCTTGGTATAAACTTATGCCAAGACCGTTAAAAACATTTGCACCGACTATTATAAAGCCTCTAACTAAACCTGTATGGAGATATACCAATCCTGGAGCACTTGCTACTAGCGGTATATACTCACAGAATGATTTGGAAGAACTTAAGGATCACATAATGTTTCCCGCCAAGCGACCCGCTGTTCTTAACACCATAGCGAGAGGAGTAATGGGGCAACCATCCACGTTATACGGAGGGTCGATTTTCAATCTTATCAATGAAGCCTCATTAGAAAAGGTTGCACTCTTCGCTTGGCTAAAATTTTGGAATCAATTTCTAATTTTCGGGAATATCAGCGCCGGAATGCTTAGACTATACATGTGTATAAGAGTCGTTAAACTAATACTGGATACACTCGTGCACGGATATACTCTGCACAAATTATACGGCTGGTCGGTATACCTCATAGGGGCATTATGGGACTCGATGACACAACTTTTATTGCATCTAGAAAAAAGGAGAGCCGAAACCAAGAATCCCAGCGCTCCGGTCTCGGACAGAAAGGAATACTACGAGATGAGACCCTCCGAACTACAGCAGGACACAAAAAATAATGTAGAATCGGAACGCGCCTATCCTTCTCTCCCTTAAAAAAAAAGTACCTACACTCTCAAACTCAAAGGGTAAATTAAAAAAAAGGGGGAACACAAGGGGAAAAGAGACGAATCGCATGACACCTCATTATCTATCATTAACGCCCTGTTCCTATAATTGCATGCTGCAACATGCAGATATTCTAACAACGAATTCTTTGTAGCCGAAACCATGGAAATCAAGTGCATCAACACCAGTTTGTTGACCCGCGGCCCGCTCAAGGTAAAGGTCATCCGGGTGGACTCCCCCACCATCTTGAGGGTAAGCGTGAGGACCTCGACGAGTTCGTCGAGGATTTAACAAATTACAAACTTTTAGACGAAAACTAAGACATTACACTTTATAATATGGCGAATAGTTAATTAATTAATTAAGTAAACTAGACAAGTTATTAATTGTTCTCATGTTTCTCGACTGATTGTGAGTGTATTGTACTTTTTATCAAACTATTTATTCGACGAAAAAACATAATATGACAAGGTTAGCATTGAACTTTTACATTCAGGAAACTTTTAACACTATATAAAATAATTTATGCGCTCTGGAAAAGTAGATACTGGAGAACGCTCTATTTTTCGTCAGCATCGCCCCCGACGAGATGGCGTACCGGATCATGAAGTCATCCGGATACACCGCAATCACCGCGGGAAAAGTAATATATCTAATAAAGTACGTGCCGGTCATATGTAAGGTACGACAGACGGAAGATTGTTACGCCGAATTGGCCGTCTCTCATAACAACGCATCATACTTCCTACTCCCGAGATCCCGAGTGCTGACCAGGGGTGGCATGATTAGAGATTGCAATGAACTCTTACCGACCATGTATCGGATTGACGACACATGGTTCAGATTGATGCCACGACCGGTGGAATCACTACCCCCACCCATAATTCAACCTCTGAGCAAACCTCAGTGGAAATACATGAATCCTTCCAGCCTTACCACAAGCGGCATATACTCTACACAAGACCTCGACTGCCTCCGGAAACACATAATGTTCCCCATCGAGAAACCATCGATAATAAACACACTGGCACAGGGAGCAATGGGCCACAGCATTCCCCACGGCACCATCTCCTTATACAACCTGATGGACGAGGAATCATTAAAGAAGATCGCGGAGAGCACCGGACAACGCCTCTAGAACGGATTCATCACTTTCGGCTCAGCCAGCGCCGGAGTACTAGCTATCATTCTTCTTTTCCACTTAGCCAAACTGATAATTGATTCAATTATCAGGGGATACGCGCTCCATTCCGTCTACGACTGGAGCATACATCTACTAGGAGCGGTATAGAGTTCCATCACCCACTTGCTCCTGCACCTCAGCAGCAGGAAACCCACCCCCACTGAAACTGTGGACCCAGAAGCACCACCCCTTGAGCTAACCACATTCATCCCCGCCAAAGGAGAACCCAGTACGAGCAGCGGCAACGTCAAAGAAATGGACTATGGTGAACTTAGGAAGTACTTACACGATAACAAATAATTAATAAGGAAATAAATGTAAAATGGTAACCGTAGTAGCAAAATGTTGGAAGTATCCAACATTTTAAAATAGGGGGGGGAGGTGTTACGTCCGCCCCTCACACCTTCGGAAAATTTGAAACTTCCTTTAGACTATAGGAACAAGACATTAGTTAAGAGCCGCGTCTCGGATCTGGCATCCCGTAGTAGATAAATCCTCATGTAACGTTCATCGAAAGACGTGCAGATATTCAGCGACTCGTGCAGTCACCAGGGCCATCATCGCTTGCACTTCGAGATCTGGAACTCGTTAAAATACGTGACGCAGATATTGTAAAATTGACATCGTGCGCCACCAGCTTGTACATGAAACCGTCAACCGTATTCTTCTTGTTCGAATTAGAACATTGCATCGAGAATGTGTATTTTCAACTATGCCAAAATGTTCATGGCGTAAGTGAAAAATTTAAACAATTTGTAACCATTTTACGTCAAAATTGTATAACCGATAAATGTGATGCAGTTACAATCTTGCGTGAATTTTATGATAAGAATTCAATTATTGATTGTGAACTGTTGGCGTATGCTGCAGATAATATTGTATGTACATGATGCATTACATGAGAAATAAATGTATATTAAAATGCATATCACTGTATCTAAAATTATCTTTCCTTCTCCCAATTATTTATTATAAAGGAAAGAAACGCGAGCGAAGGGGCGCGAGCGAGAGAGGACGCGAACGAAGAGACGCGAGCGACAGAGAACGCGTTCACATGTGTCGATGCTCCGTCGAACTTTTGCCTGCCATTGTAGTGCAAGACATATTTCATTTTAATTTCTTTTCGTTGGAAGGGGCTGTCCGTTTTTAAACTGTTACCATTTCTTTCTCTGGTGACATTTTACCCCGCTTCGTTCTGCAACTGTCGTAGAATTCAGTCTCGTCGAGTCTGCGAAAGCAAACGTTCGAAAGTTTTTAGTAGTGTTGAACAATTATGGTACAGTACATAGAAGTACTTATTCCGAGGGACGGCAGTCTTATTGAATCTGCGCAGCGAATCTGCGGCAGTCTTGTTGAATCTGCGAAAGCAAACGCGTTCGGACAACTGACCGAAAGAAGTTATTATTAAAATGGTTCGCGCGCAAGATCGCATAATCGAAATTACATATCCCGCCGATGGGGTAAGTATGGTGATTCGCGAGTGACAGAGTATAGTGACATAATATAGTTTTTTTTAAATATGTTTTTTCTGTTTAGCGAATGTAGCTAAATATAAAGGTGCTGATGGATGAGCGGTGGGTGCGGATTCGCATCCCGCGGGAACACGTGAGTCTTATTTTTTTGTACGTGCGCGCGTGTTTTGAGCAAAAGTAATATTTTATATATATTGATTTTACAGCTGAGTATGAGTTATGTGATACCGGGCTTTATTAATATTGAATATATGCGGTAGTAGATAAACTATGGAAATTCTAAATCACTTTAAGAAAGAAGCTGTAAAATAAATAAATGAGCAAATAGACATACCCCAACAAGGAAAATTAAGACTTTAGTTATAAGAACGACCATAGTTAGGGAATATCAAAACCACTTATCATTAGTAGAACTTACCAGCAAAATTACCGACAGTCGAAACTGACTGAAACTTACCATTGGTGAACTTATCATCAGCAATATTTACCGACAAACGAACTTACCACCAGCAATAGTTACCGATAGCCGAATCTACCGACATCCGCTAGAAATAATCACAAGAGATAATAAAATTCCTTCTAGCATATATAAGCGATAGATATATATAAGTCATTACGATAAGCTTTACCCTGTAAGAAATTCGACTTACCGACAGTAAGAAATCACCACCTCCTGCCTCAAGAGAATACCGGAATCCTCTCCCTCAGGCAATATGAACCCTCCTAAGACTTCTCTCGAATCTTCCGGACCCTTCCGGAAAAACATCTGCCCATCGCATGACCATATAAGAAGAGAGACCCAACCGATGACGCAATCTTACCACTCACGCAACTCTTCCACTTGTTCAACCCTTCCACTTGCTCAACCCTTCCACTTGCTCAACCCTTCTACTTGCTCAACCCTCTTCCACTCACGCAATCCTACCTCAACCCTTTCACTCGACCAGGAAGTCGAGAATATACCCCCGGGCTGAGATATACAGCCATCACTGCCGGAGAAGTCATATACATAGTAAAATGCGTACCAGTCATGTGCAGAGTGAGACAAACAGAAGATTGCTACAGCGAACTACCAGTCTCACATAACAACGCGTCATACTTCTTGCTCCCGAGTACTGACTAAAAGCGGCACGATAAGGGACTGCAACGAGCTTCTACCTACCATGTACAGGATAGACGAAGCATGGTTCAAACTAATGCCACGCCCAGTGGAAGCGTTGCCCCCACCAACGATTCAACCACTGACAATCAGACAATGGTCTAAAGCCATAAGTCGCTACACAAAAGCAATTGAACTAGCAACAGACGACACTGAGAAGGGATTGTATTACGATAATCGAGCTGCCTCATATTTTGAGCAGGGCGATTACGAAAAAGCGATTGAAGACTGCAACAATAATATAATGGAATAAGAAGGGTGATAAAGAGTTCATGCTCAGACAATGGTCTAAAGCCATAAGTCGCTACACAAAAGCAATTAAACTAGCAACAGACGACACTGATTGTGAGAAGGGATTATATTACGATAATCGATATGCTGCCGCATATTTTGAGCAAGGCGCGTCATCTTTACCTTTACCTGCACCCTCCATCTTTTAATAAGACTGATCAAAAATCATAATTAGGAAATTGTTTCTTTATTCGGTTTTTACCACATTGGCTTATTATAGGAACTCTAATAAAATTCAAACGAAATTAAACATAGCATTGCGATTGAAGACAACCGTGGTTGAATCGATTACGTATCGATCACAATTGCGATTACGACAAAGCGATTGAAGACTGCAACAATATGTTAAAAATATTTCACAACGTTCCCGTAACATTGTTTCGCAGATTTTTAGCATTAATAGAGTTAGAGAGATTCGAGGAGACATTCGAGATGGATCAGGACGAGAAAATTATTTCATCTTGCTCAAATGACACATTAGCTCAGCACATAGCGGCGCAATTTAAAATTTCACACAAATATATTAATAAACAAATCTGACCCTCGGTTTAAAAGATACAAAATTCAATATCTCTTTAGACTGGATTAATCATGCAACCTGGTCTAAATCCCGGGTAAATAACTTGAATGTTTTGACCCAAAAACAAACAAATAAACTTAACTTTGACAGAACGTGACACCTGACTGGATAAAACAGGATTGAACAGGTTTCGTGCTTACCTTCCATTTTGTAAAAAATATTTTAAATTTAGTTTTATATTATTTACTCCGTATAATTATTTTCAATCAAACTTAATTATCAATTTTTTTAGTTTTCAAGCTTGTAAATATGTAAATAAATTATTTTTCGTTGTTATTTGTAATTCTATTTTGAAGCTCTTATTGTTTTATATTTTTACAATATTATTTCCACCAATTTCATACCAATCAAGAGGTTAACAACATGGATCTGATATATATGTTTAAAAATTATATTATTATTAGCTATTGCTAATCACATTAAGTGCGTAAAGTTTACTTTTATTAAAAACACTAAACACTCTCCAGGTGTTGGAGCGAGAACTGATACATGCGGATGCAGAGATTCATCGAGGAATGCACTTCCTTATACTGCGTTGCGGCGTCTCACTGCATGATAAAAATTTATATCAATGAGTTAACTGGACGTCGCTCAGCAGATTTATTGCGAGTTGATCAGCGACATGAAAGGTAAATGCATTAAAATGTTTTATTTGTTTAAACTATATAGGGTAAATTCGAGTGAGATGGCCATGGAGAAAAGATATACGTACTTCACAAACAATTGACGCTGTTCCTCTTAAGATAATGGATCTCTTCTTCTTCTTCTTCTTATTTTTATATTTGCTCCTGCCGCTTTTCAGCGGACAATTCAATCAACTTAATTTTTTTCCTTTTTGCATAAATTTTACTCGAATGCTTTATTTCACCGATATCGTTTCACATCTTTTAAACAAAATTTTGAATCGTTTAAAAGTTACTTCTCGCACAAAATTAAATGGGGAAAAATCAAAATTTTACTCAGCTGCGTGCGCAGCATTTTTCCAAAATGACGTAAACAAAACTATATAAACGGAACTAATCCCACGAACTCGAATTCATTGCAGTCTCACCGTTCGAAGCATCAACTTCGCGAACGAAAAACCCGCTTCTCAGTTCTCGTCCGGTGACTTTGATTATTTGTATCATACGATACAGTGAAGTGACAACAATGGCCAGCCATAAAGACGCCAACAATTCTGAAAAGCGACAGTACACTACGAATCTACGAATGCGTGCGATATCTAATCAGGGAAATCAAGTTAAATCTCCCCAAGAGTTACATAGAT
Organism: Temnothorax longispinosus; assembly: GCF_030848805.1. Taxonomy (NCBI): domain Eukaryota; kingdom Metazoa; phylum Arthropoda; class Insecta; order Hymenoptera; family Formicidae; genus Temnothorax; species Temnothorax longispinosus. Next base: position 17,730,714 of record NC_092360.1, on the reverse strand, counting down.
ACTGCTATTGTAAAACTAACGCTAAAAGGAAGTTACGACGATATTGAACGCAAGGTATGCACACAAATTACCGATTTAACTTTCCTCGATATTTACTTTAGCATAATATTTTTTTAAATAAACAAAATAATCTTGCTCGACTAAGCACCCAGGTAGCACCTATGCGTTTCAAAAACGTTTTACAAATGTTTCTTCGAAACATACGTAAAATACGATTTTCCGTTTTAACCTGCGTGGACGACTCTCTTTCGATAATCCGAACACCTGGCTGGCCGTACCTGGGGGGTTTAGAAGTACGCAGGTAAGAAAAAAAAACAGATTTTCAAGTCATAGTATAAATCTCAATTTTTATCGGATATTGATAATAATTAATTGGTCACTCAGGATATTTTACAAAATCACTTGGCCAAAAGTGTCGTCAGCTCTTCGACTAAATAATTAGTTTACTTCACTAAAAGTTCATTTCACTTCAATATTTATTACTTATTTATTTATTTTTTTTTTTATGTGGCTTGCAATGATGTATAGAACAGCGAGTGACAAATTTTTGCCGTAAGACTTTATGTACTGTCTCTGGTCAAATTTCACATTTGAGAATCTATTATAGATTCTCCGAACCCGAAAATAAACGTTTACTTTAACGTTTTTCGAGTGGACATTTTAATCGTTATGAAACGTTTCTTGTTGATTTGGCTGATTATACCGTACGTTCTTTACTGGTATAATCTATTTCGTAACGGTAGAGAGGATATCTCAGGCGATCCACCAGCAGGGCCGCCAAAAACAAGTCGTTCCCCCGAAAACGTGGAAAAAGTGCTTGAAATTCTTCGACCGCTATGTGTCCACAAGACTCATCGTGGAGCTCACTGACATACATATAGAAAGTATATACAGAATTCTGGAAAAAGGTTTGGACAAACCTTCCTGAACGTGAGTCACGTCGTCTTCGTAGACTCAAGTAACGGACAGAGACAAATAAAAATATAAGTAATAAAGGCTCAAAAGATTAAAAATCAGTTGGAGTATATAAAGCATAGAGCCGTAACAAAGTGTTGACGTTAATAATTCTATATTTGAGTTAAAAATCTACAGACATTTCGGTCCATTATAGAACCATCCTCAGTGTCGAAATACAAAACTAGTCGAATTATCGCATAGTTGAAATCGCTGTATTGTGAGTGGACGACATTGTAAAGTTATAATAAAATTTTTTCTATTTTATGTTAACGATAGAAATATTAACTAAACTCGACTAAATGATGTGCTCCATTATGGGCAATTTTTTTATCAGCGAGGGCAATGTTATTAAAGTGCAAATCCATAGAGGAATGCGATTCTTGCTGCGTTATAATCGGAGAACTTCGTAGACTCGCGGAGTGCCCCACGTGTTCTGAGATATTTCTCGACGTGACGCGTTCGGTGGAAAAAGAGGAGGGACGACAGTTCCTCGAGCGAGAGCCCACTATCATCGCCATTTCGCAGATCAATCCCCACTAGATCGGGCAGATTGCAACCCTCATATGCCCGATGCACACATTTAAACGTGCTCCGTATGGTATGCGCCAGCCTCCTGCCCCCCTTCGAACCTGGCTTACGAACAGCGTATATGCGTATACTCGATTCTCTTTTGCAATAAATCAACCCGTGCAACGTTCCACGACGACTGCCTGTTAGCTGAGTACCGGGCCCGCTAAACGAAACTTGAAAGGCATCTTTTGAACGAAAACACGAATCGGAGGAAATCCATTTGCCTATGTGTTCTAGACATCCGGCCAACCGCCGTGCACTGGGGGTAACCTCACCTCCCACCCCGCTTAAGATTTGGTTGATGACCGGTGTATGCGTGATTTCCTTATTTTTCCAAAATAAAACTACTGGCGTGATTATCTGCGAGAACGTTCTCAGGCATTTCGTACAATACGGGCCGCGAAAGGAATTCCCTACGTGCTCCGAGTGTAACAAGGTTTTAGCTGACTATATGTGTACAAGAGTCGAGGAAGCATTCGAACGTTATCTTCTAAACTCACGTGAAAAGCCTTATAATTCAAACCTCCTCGTAAGAGTCCGAATCGGTCAAACTATTTGGTAACGGGAACCGGATAGCGAATCACCCCCGGTCGCGGGTATCCCCGGGTAGAGCCCTTCGGCTCAGCGACCCGACAAAGCGACCTAGCCCCGCGGAAGATCCGAGCACCGCTTCGCGGCCGCGATCCCCCAGGACGTAACATAAATTTAGTGACAGCGGTGGGATACGAAAATTCGCGATGCCGGACACCCGTTCCAAAACCGGTGACCCTCCGAGCGAGGAGGACCTTAAAGAGCGCCGAGCCGCTCTAGATCACGAGTTCGCGTTACTCCAAAAAAAACAAAACAAACGAAAATTAGAGAAAACAAGATTGCTTGAAATACAGGTAAAGATTAGGCGTGAAGAGGAGGCCGTTGAAAAAGCCAAGAGAGATTTATGGAGAATTCACACTGCGTCCGATGTTCAACGTACGACGATCCGACATCCAATAAGAAATTTTTGTCTCTAATAATAAATTCTGTTATTGGATGTCGGATCGTCGTACGTCGAACATCGGACGCAATGTGAATCCTCCATTAGAGAAAATAAAAATCGGCTTGGATGAAGAGCGCGCCGAAATGTCCAAACAATACAAAAAAACCGGAGTTAGCTCCGACCCTCCGTTGGGACCCCCGCGATTAGTAACGCCTATCTCCCCTCCGCGTCAACACACACGTTTTTTCGACGCTCAAACATCGGCAATATATTCCCCTCACGACCCGACGACGGAAAGTTATGAGCCCCGCATATCTTTAAGGGCCGGTTGTTCCACTTTCAGATAAACTATCTGGTAACATACTTGATGGATAAATGTCTGGTAGAGCGTTGTTCCATTTCTCGGTAAAATTTAACTTCCTGATAAAATGGCACTATCGACAGATAAATTACACGGTACTTTGGGTACCGTGTAAGACTTATCTGACAGATAAATGCGTAGTGGATTAGAAATCATACCCCGTCAGCGGAAGATGCGCAGCGCTGGTGTATCTGACGTTTCACGCATTTGTATATTATAAGTTTGCGATAAAGAATTTGGATATTATCGAACGGACGGTATCGGACGGTATCGAAAATGGAACCAGGATTATGCGAAAATCAATTTCTTTCTTTATGGTGACGAAAATGATAACGAAGAATCTGATGAAGAAATATATATAGTGGTGCTTCGCAAGCAATATACAGTTCGTCCACGTCCAGATTTATTTAACGAATATGATAATATAGAATTTGTATAGGATTAATAACCATGGAACAACGCTCACTAAATAGCTGGTAAACTACCCGTAAGATTTATCCTATAGGTAGTAATCTGTCGAGTAAGCCGAGATTTATCGAAAGGTGGAACAACGGCCCTTAGAGAAGCACTCGAAACGGTCCCTCATTTCGACGGTCGCAATATTTCTTTGTTTCAATTTATACGAGCATGCCAACGCGCTAAAGAAATCCTTCCTCCATCCTCTGAAAGAAACTTAACCCGTCTCCTACTGACTAAACTCCGCGGGAGGGCCATATTCCGCCATATGCGCAGTAGAGGACGAGACCTGCGATCTGCGAGACAATAACCCAACTTTCAGACCTATTAAACGGCGCCTTCGGGTCGCCCCGGACAATAGACCAATATCGTGGAGAATTGAGCACTATAAACTTAAAACCGGGAGAACACATCCTAAATTATGTAACCCGAGTAAAAGACCTTTGTTCCTCCATCCTCGACGAAGAAAGGCGTAACCATGGAATTTTAAGTAATAAAATGACAACCGAGACGGACGCTCTGACCGCGCGTTCCTTTTTGACGGATTACCCCTCAGTTACCGCACCAGCGACCAAGGGTCGCAAGTGCAATAGATATCATAACATTAATGCAAGACACTCTCTACAGACGTTTCCGAAGATATATCCGGAGCCTTTGAAAAGTACAAACCAAACATAAATAATTACATCTTAAAAACCGAATAAAGAAGCAGTTTTCTTGTTCAATTTAAATATATGTCTTTCACGTACATCTGTCTTCCACATAGTTAATTTATTCCACCGTTTCACACTATGCATATTTCAATAAAAACCAAATAAAAAAAGTTTTCTTGTTCCATTTAAAAATATATCTATTATAATAAATAATTAATTTTTTTAACTGGTACACTCTAGAACGATGTTTCCTTGCCAAGATACATTGTCTGTTAAATCTACATACAATGCTAACGCTAGAGCAATGTTTCCTTGCCTAGATACATTATCTGTCAAATCTACATATACTGCTAACGCTAGAGCAATATTTCCTTGCTAGGATACATTTATCTGTCAAATCTACATACACTGCTAAGGTAAGAATCTAAAAACAGGTTTTATGTATGTATTCCGCATTCATTTTCTACATGAAAACAATGACATAGGGAAACTGGAGCTAGTTGGTATGCTTTTTTTAAATAATTTTTTTACACGTAACTAATAAATGAAATACAAGTCGCAAAAAAATTTTTTAATAGCCGTACATATATAAAACACAAAAATAAATTTTTTAATTAAATAGTATAATTAATTTTGTTGTTTTGCATCAATGACAATTATAAGGCGACTACAATTGTAACAATCAGCCCCAGATGTGGGGTAGTTGTTACAGTTACTGGAATGAGTTGTGGCAGATCCATCAACTTATTACAAAATGATACGCGTTTTGAATGGACATCTGCTCAAGAAGAGCCTTTTGAGGTATTAAAAATTAAGCAAAGAACCCCAGTTTTGCAATATCTCGACTATTCAGAACCTTATTGTGTATTTTGACCATCAACGCTCCCGGAATAGCTCGTTACGTATGGAAAATTTTATCCTAAAAATTTGGACGACGCAAATTAGTTTAATTTTAGCAAATATGTCAAAATCGAACGATTCAAAGTATATTAATACTTAAATGTCGAATTCTTATAACTTATATAAAAATCTAAAAAGGACCCCGCACAAAAACCTATGGAAATGGGTTCTCGGCGAATTTGTCTGAAACTTTGGGAAAATGTTGTTCATGTCATCTTGATCAAAAGTTCTCATGGCAACAACTCTCTTTAAAGCAGAATTTTTGCTCTAGGAGACCTCAAAGATGGATATTTTATCACGCGATCACAGATGATTTCACCCATTCAGCTTTCAGAATAATAATTGTGTGTGTTTGTGTGTGTGTTGCATAACCCATCATAAAACCTGAGGACAAAATAGGTCCTTTTCAGGGCCATAATAATGTGCAAAATTCGATCGCGCGACGCGCAACCTTCTTGCGGTGCACATTGGATAGCGCTAATGCCGACGGTTCACACTGATATTACTGTTATTCATTAATACATTAGGTTATTAGGTTTTATGGGTTATGCAATAGACACACAAACACACACAATCATTATTCTGAAAGCTGAATGGGTAAAATCATCTGTGATCGCGTGATAAAATATCCATCTTTGAGATTTCCTGGAGCTAAAATACTGCTTTTTAAAGAGAGTTGTTGCCATGAGAACTTTTGATCAGGATGACATGAACAACATTTTCCCAAAGTTTCAGACAAATTCGCCGAGAACCTATTTCCATAGGTTTTTGTGCGGGGTCCTTTATAGATCTCAAAATTACAAAACGTAATTTTATTTTACAGTCCGTAATTGCACATTGTCTATCATATACACAAGACGTAGAGACAAACGGATTCCCGATTCGAATTCTTCTCGCGCGTCAAGTAAGATATATCATCAGTTGGACAATTAGAACTACTGCATTTCTCGATTCAGCCATCAAGAAAATCGCGTTATTATATTCAGATATCACGATATTTATTACGACTGATTGTGAGTGATACTAAAAATAGTAATTTGACCGGTTAAAAATTCCTTATAAAGACAAAAGTAGACAATGTTTCTTATGACACAGTACTATGTTACTATTACCAGTTACTATTACCATTTTCGAGATTTTAATCTCAGGTTCAGAGCGGAAAATGTGACATTAGAATTAACTAATAATATTGATATAAACAACAATATAAGATTCAATGAAAATATGATATTACGTCATATTAACAAACGGGCTATTGATTCACTCAACTTTTACGAATTGGTATTATTATTATGCTATGTCAAAATCAGACGGTTCAAAGTATATAAATACTTGAATATCGTATCTTATAACTCCAAAAATGTAAAATTTTATGGATCTCAAAATTTATAGAATGTAATTTTATTTTACAGACCGTAATTGAAAATGGAACAAATGATTTTCGAGAAATCAAATCCAGCGGAAAAATTCAAGATCTCGTACGATATAATCAAATCGGCACTGATCAAATTATTCAACAAAATATTTCAGATAGAAACGATCATCCAAATATGATCATTGGCCAAGCCACCTTAAATATAGAAATTTTGAAAAATATGACAAATGTTGATGCAGTCATATTACCGACATCGATCAAAGGTTGCAGACTTACAGCAGGTCTTGCGATGGCTATCAAAGGATGGAATCCAGATAAAAAAGTTATTGTAAGTAAACAAGTGCATTTTTATAACAACAAATTATAAAATGTTATTTCCCATTTCGATATATGGGCCATAAATAATTAATCTTAAGAAGAAATTGTGCTTTGGATAAAAATAAAAATTTTTAGAAATTTTAATCTACATCTTTAGGAGGTCCACAAACTGCACATTCTGATTTTTTAATCGACTACGCGTTAGAAGAGAAACGATTTCCTATAATAAATTGAGTATTTCAGTAAAAAAGTATAATTAATATATAGTAATGTTAATGGAATAGTCTGTTTATTGTTAAGGTAAAGCATACGTCTGTTAAATTTGCGGCCGAATTTCTGCTACGAGAAGGAAACGTCGCCAATTTTAATGCAGCGATTTTTACTGCAATTTTATCCGGTGAACTCGATGAGCTAAAAGAAAAAAGGTAGCCGCGGTCATATAAATCTAATAGCTTACTTTATAATTCGTTGATTCTGTAACAGCGCGTTTTACACGAGTTTCGTGACCATAAAGCACTCACCATCCTATTTGTATTTAATGAGGTTGTAATTTAGTAGTGTAATACATTATAATACCTGTAATTATATTATTTAATAACATCATAATTTTTTGTGCGCACTAGAGTGCCGAATACCGGTATTTGGCAAGACAAACTTGCTTGTTAAACTCATGACGAATAATCCAAGTTTCGAGCCTCGTGCTGGCTCCTCACACGCTTGAACAGGCATCTTTACATTTCTAAATAAATCATTGACAAAAAGAAATTTTAAGCTATCTTGCACACATTTAAAATGCTTGAAATACGGTCTTAAAATAAGAACGGACTATGAATACCGGCCATAGTATCTTAAAACGCGTATCAAATGATCAATGTAAACTGTAACTGTAACGTAAACGGTCTATGAAAATGTTGAAAGTACAAAAGATCGCTCGCTCGTACAGAAAGAATCGAACTTGCGCGACTCTCAAGACAGACTACCTCGACTCGTTCGCTTCGCTTATATCGAAAATTCGAGAAAAGTTGGTAATCGCGATCCACCAAACACCTTTTATCTAGCCGCGCAAGATCTAATTCATCATCACCCTCATCTAGCAATAAACACAAGAGATTTTGACTTAGCGTGTCACCGTGAATCATGTTCTTATCTGATCGATGTTCGAGCTTAAAATTATAATCTTCTAACATAAGCGCCCATCTCGCTACTCTTAAACATAAATCTTTTTTCGCCATTGTCTGAGTAAAAGCACGACAATCCATAACAGTTTATTGAATGGTATTTGTAGCAAATATATCCGAAACTTTTTTAATGCTTTAACTATAGCAAGAACTTCTAATTCGTAGCTTATGTAATTTTGTTCTGTCGAAGTCGACTTACTGCTAACGTACACGGGGTGCATCGCATTGTCATCGCTACTTTGTTGTAAAAGAATAGCGCCATATTCATGAGATAAAACGTCTCGGTTTCTGTTCCTATCTTATATGAACTCAATACAGGCTTATTTACAAGTATTATCTTTAATTTATCGAACGCGCTTATTTCTAACGACTCAAATTTGAATTTAACTCTTTTTGAGAAGTAAGAGGTCGTGCAATAATAGAATAACCGGGAATAAATTTTCAGAAGTAACAGAAGTTAAGTCTAAAAATTGCTGTACTTAACAAATATTAATGGGTGTCAGACAACTTCGTACCGCTTCGGTCTTACGTTCTGAAGGACAGATACGTCTATTTTCTATTATATAACCCAGTAATCGACCTGCGTTTGTAACAAATTACATTTCTTACAATTAATAATTAATATGTTCCTACTCGCCGTCTCCAGTACACGTTCAAATTTATCGATCCCGCCATCATAATCAAATAGTATTATCAAATCCACGTAAATATGAACAACGCGGCTTTTTAATAATTCTTTAAACACTTTATTAACGAATTTTTGGAGAACAGCCGGTGAATTACATAAACCAAATGGTACCTTATTACTAAACTCATAAGACCCGTTCGGTACAAACGTCGTATATTTTTTACTCGGTTTGTCACGTGAAAAAACTCATTCTTTAAATTGAGAATACTAAACTCTAAAAATCGAAGAGTGATATAACGATAACGATAGTGCATAACGAGTTACAGAATCGCGGTCCTGTAGTCCTATTCTGTAACTCTAATATCGTTATCGTTACATTGTCGTTGCGCAGCTTTTTTTCCATATAGTACACTTGTGCATACGACAAATATAACGATAACGACACCGCCGTTAAGAGTTACAGAATAGAGGTACTGGGTACTTGCAGTCATGTTACATTGTGACGTCAAAGAAATGACACATTGAGATTCCTTGCATGCCATTTTTCGCCTCTGACAGACTAAGGCGAGTTCGCTATTACATGACCGCGGCGAGTACCCAGGACTAAGGAGGAGTCTTACAGTTTTTTTTCCAAAAAAGGAGAAAATAGTGAAAGACAAAAATTATATTTACTTAATTAACTATTAACTATTATATTTATTCAGATAAATTCTTAATTGTTCAATAATTGATGTTATTCTGTGATGTTAATAACAGCAGTGATATATGTATGATAACGATAATTGTTTAGCGATTTGTATGAATGTGACAGTTTCTAAAAAGTGTAATAATTTGTCAGTTTTAACAGCAATAAGGTGACAATGATAATGACGATTGTTTAGCGATTTACATGAATGCTGTTAAAAAGTGTAACAATTTCTTTTTTTATTTGTCTTATATATCATTATCGCTGCATTCCGATTATCAACGATAACAATAAATACTGATAGAGATCTTCTTAATTTAAAGGCTCTTCCAGGCTTGAACATACAGACGGAACAGAAGACGTTGGTGACGAAGATGGCGAGGTCTAGTTGAAAAACTGATGAAAGTGTTGTATTCGGTGCAGAACTGGCATACGGCATATCCTCAACAAATTCAACGAGCACGTTAAAGGTGTCACCGTTGCGCTGATGAGCTTAAGTTCTTTAAACTTTCATGGGATAAACAATAACCGATTATCTGCTCAATTTGAGACAGATATGTTCATGGGGAGTACACAACAGGTTCTTCAGGGCTGCGCCGATGCAGAAGCGTCCACCAATCCGCGGGATATGTTATATTGCGCCGATCCATGCGTCACCCTCAAGCGGTTCAAGAAATGTTCGGCGACCATGCCGATTGGGACTGCCAGAGTTGCGACGCGATATTGTATATGATAGATTAGAATTTTCACCGCATCTTCTAGGATACTAGAATGCGTCGCCTGGCGTTTATAAACCAGTTGCACACTTGAAGGAATGACAGGCGCGTTTGCAAATGTAAAGCCTCTTTCTCGGCTTCGCTCAGATAGACATTGAATTTATAATTTCAAAGCCACTCTTTTAAGATCATCACGACTTTCCTCAGCAGTTTACCTCGACGTTTCCAGCCTGATGCATTTTGAACAGAAACACGTTGACTGACGTGATTCGCGTTCAGTGAAGCTCGCGGATATGTATTTTCCGCTTCTGACGAAATATTTTCTTCGTCGTCATCGGGAGGCGACGTTCTTCTCGTAGCAAGGCGTCGATTGTAACAGCGGGCACTTTGTTCCAAGTAGTCAGCAAAAAAAATGTATCGTGGCGTCATAGCATTGAACGCGATAGTGTTTATGAAACAGTTGCACACTTGAAGGAGTGACAGGCGTGTTTGCAAACGTAAAGTCTCTTTCTCGGCTTCACTCGGATAGGCATTGAATTTATGATTCCAAAGCCACTTTTTTAAAATCATCACGACTTTCCTCGGCAGTTTACCTCGACGTTTCCGGCCTGATGCATTTTGAACAGAAACACGTTGACTGAGATGATTCGCGTTCAGTGAAACTCGTGGAAATGTATTTTCCGCTTCTGACGAAATATTTCCTTCGTCGTCATCGGGAGGCGACGTTCTTCTCGTAGCATGGCGTCGATTGTAACAGGGCACTTTCTTTCCAAGGAGTCAGCGAAAGAAAATTCATCGTGGCGTGATAGTATTGAACGCGAAAGCGTATATGAACCAGTTGCATACTTTAAAGAGTGACAGGCGCGTTTGCAAACGTAAAGTCTCTTTCTCGGCTTCGCTCGGATAGGCATTGAATTTATGATTCCAAAGCCACTTTTTTAAAATCATCACGACTTTCCTCGGCAGTTTACCTCGACGTTTCCGGCCTGATACATTTTGAACAGAAACACGTTGACTAAGGTGATTCGCGTTCAGTGAAGCTCGTGGAAATGTATTTTCCGCTTCTGACGAAATATTTCCTTCGTCGTCATCGGGAGGCGACGTTCTTCTCGTAGCGTGGTGTCGATTGTAACAGGGCACTTTCTTTCCAAAGAGTCAGCGAAAGAAAATTCATCGTGGCGTGATAGTATTAAACGCGGGAGCGTTTATGAACCAGTTGCATACTTTAAAGAGTGACAGGCGCGTTTGCAAACGTAAAGCCTCTTTGTCGGCTTTGCTCGGATAGGCATTGAATTTATGATTCCAAAACCACTCTTTTAAAATCCTCACGTCGGCTTCCCTCAGTAGTTTAACTTGACGTTTTCGGCCTGATGCATTTTGAACGGAAACACGTTGATTGACGTGATTCGCGTTCGGTGAAGCTTGCAGGGATGATGTATTTTCCACTTCTGATGAAATATTTCTTTCGTCGTCATCGAGAGACAACGTTCTTCTCGTAGCATGGCGTCGATTGTAACAGTGCACTTTCTTTTCAAGGAGTCAGCGAAAGAAAATTCATCATGGCGTGATAGCATTGAACGCGATAGCGTTTATGAACCAGTTGCACACTTGAAGGAGTGACAAGTGCATTTGTACAAACATAAAGCCTCTTTCTCGATTTTGCTCGGATAGACATTGAATTTATGATTCTAAAGCCACTCTTTTAAAATCATCACGGCTTTCCTCGACAGTTTACCTCGATGTTTTCGGCCTGACGCATTTTGAACGCATTTGGAATTATATTATATCTTATTATATATTATGTAATAATATAATATAATTAAAATGAGTGCGAGATAGTTTAATTATATATTAGTAGCAAAACCACTCAATGACATTTAAAGCGTATCTTCACATTTTGCAGCGCGTCTAATTGATCTACGACTAACGGCAAAGGATAACGATCCTTAATATAATCTGTTTTTACTTTAATTGCACCAATCGTCGTCTTAACTCACGTTAGCTTACACTCGTCCACTGCTCATTAATACTAGAACTACCAATGGGACCAAAATGACTTCTTTTACTTTTTTTATAATTATTGCTCATTTTTAAAACATTACAGTTTCTAAAATTTCTCTGACTTTTAGTAAAATATGCAGATAATTAATTTTATAAATGTTTTCTCTTTTGTTTTCTCCTTTTGTCTTGTTTTTTCCTTTTTCTCTTTCATTTTGATCCCTTTGGTAGAAATAAGTATAAATTAATCTTCGATAGTTCTAGTATTAAATCCCGTCTAAGCTCTTAAAAGTTATAAGATCAATAGCGTAATATTTATTATATATGAAAACATTAGAAGTACAATAGATTGCTCGCTCATACAAGATGAACTGAACTTGCGCGACTCTCGGGACAGACTGCCTCGATTCACTCGCTTATTTGGGAAAAGTCCTTAGACCTTATATGTAGATATGGACTGACATTTGCTTGTAGTGTTAGAAATTAGACATAACGTACGGAAAAGGTAGAGAGAGAAATATTCTCTCTTTTTCTCTTTCCATACTTCCGGACACTTTAGAGAAAGAAGTACGTTACAAGGTGTGCTATATGTATTGCCAGTTCATATCTATATGGTCTATGAAAAAATTGACAATCGCTATCCGCCTAATGTCCACTTCTATCAATGTAGATTAACTTTAATCCCAGTTTAACTTGCTTTTTATCTTTTTCTAATTCTTGAAATTAGAGAAAGATAATAAGTAAGTTAAACCAAGATCAAAGTTAATCTGCATTGGTAGAAATGGACATAATTAGAAACTGAACGTTTTTTATAGCCGCGCAAGATGTAGTTCTTTTGTTCGAGTCGGAGCGATAACATCTTAGATCCTACATTACTTTCATCTCATTAGCCTAGTTTACATCGATCATTTGATATGCGTATCAATACTATATTCGTACTATAAATTACCCACTTAGGTGTAGTGCTGTAAACGATTTACTAAGTTGATACGATACGTCTTCTTCAACTGTATGTATGTCAGGCATATTTGTAACGCTGTAAACTGTAGTGTTTCAAATAATAATTAACATTACTATTACATTAACTGTCTCGTTTTCGATGATAAAGAATTAACAATGTAGTACTGCTCGTCAGTGCTTAATATCATAACATTTTAGAGTGTAATTCAAATTTAGGCGCCATTCCTTCTCGACATCAAGTCACTCAGATCTCGTCTCACAATCAGTCAAAGACTGCAGAATGGAAGTCTGATGGTAAGTTAAATAGACAATACGCATCAGTTCTATACGAACGTGTCAACCACACGTTTTTGACATTGAGTATCTTATAAAAAAGTTCAATAAAAACAAGAATTCACGAAAATGCACAAGTGCTGTCTCGCTCTATCCTTTATTTCCTCTATTTCCTCTTTTGTACTTATTTTCAGATATTACAGTAAAGGCAATTGTTGAAAAAGATGACGTGACTTCTCAAAACGTTTCAGCTTAATTTAAAGAACAGTCCACAGTTTTACAGACCAGACTGAGGTGATTGCCAAGGAGGACACCAACAGAGATAGATCAAAAAATTGCTGGGAATGGATTCTAACAAAGCTAAACATTTAAAGATTAACTTTCATAAGGAACTAAAAGTCACATGGAAAAAATGGATGAGAGGTCTTCCAGAGAAGAAAAAAACCATATTTTAGAAATTATTCACATGGAAAAAAAGATTCTTACGGAGGCTCCAAATGTAAACACAGATATATATCAATCGTAACAGATATTGCTAAGAAGACACAGACACCCAAAATTGCAATCTTAGCCTTGGGCGCTGCAATATCAAATAGTTAGAAGACGTTATAGATCAGGAAAAATTTTCTAACCACTTGTGCCATGTAAAACAACTCTTGTCAGAGATTTTTCCACCAACATCAGTCGCGAGGAAATCCTTCTCACTCCCCTGTTAAACAATCGTTCAAACGCTGAATACAACAATCTCAGATAAATGGTATATTCAGAATATTCTCCGTTTTTGTTATATTATGCATGTTTCTACTTTTTAATAATATTTTGTATTTGTAATATAAACTAGTATCTTCAATCATTTTAGTCGACAATGGAAACGCCCCGCGGCAGAACAGAAGGCAGATATGCAAAAGCTGTTGCGAACTCTTGAACCTAGTTAATAATGAAAATCTTCGTTCAGATGAAGCCACTGAAGAATTAGCGAGTCGGAAGAAAAAACCATAATGAAAACCGAGATTAAATGGTCCGTTACACCTCCGGAACAAAAAAAAACAGAAACAGATGAAGTACCTTGAGATTAGACTAAGTGGTTGGGCGATGCGAGGGATAAGAATACTCAATAGATGCATGGTCTCTCCTTTTTACTGACGAAATGCTAAGTAAAATTGTCAAATATACTAACCCTGAGATTGCACGAAAACAAAAAAATGGTGCAAAATCAGATTTATCTGATTTGCCTGATATTAATCTCGAGGAATTAAAAGGCGTTATAGGAATTTTATACTTTCGCGGATTACGAAGAAAATATCCTAATTCTGTAGTATCATGGAGATTATATCGCTCAATTTCAAAACAGCGTTTTCGCTTTTTATTATCATGTTTACAGTTCGGTAATATAAATACATGACTACATGATGATTTAGCATCAATTCGTGACCTTTGGAATTCATTTGTATCGAATTGTCAAAAGTATTATTCGCCGGGTAATGTAACAATAGGCGAGCAGTTTCTGAGTTTTCCCGATGAATCGTCGGTTTTCTTCTCTCCTCATCATCCTTTTTATTATTGTATAGTAATAAAGGAACGAAAACCGGAGGATTCAAAATTATTACAATGAATGACTCAATAACAAGTTATATGGTAAATGCTATACCTAGATGTAAAAAAGACGATATAGAAACTCATGTTTATAAATTTATCAGAACCGATTCGTTACAGTCGCAGAAATATTACTTGTGATAATCTGTGCCTCTAATGCAAAACATGAAAAAGAACTTTTCACTTACAATTAGTATGGTTAAACAGTCCCTAAGAGGGATACCGCGAAATATGCTAAACTTTACTACGTCTAATAAGTCATATTTTCTTTATAAGAATAATATGACATTACTTTTATATTCGAAACAAAATAAAAGTTTTAGTATTGTCTTCTTTACATAAACCGAGAAAACATAATTGCTGATGGAGAAGAACCAACCATCATAAAATTTTATAATTTGACTAAAAGAGGCACTGTGCACTGATAAATTTAACCAAAAATGTTGAAAATACTGCACGAAGATGTACTGATTGGACGATGAAATTTTTTTATACTATGTTAGACCAAAGCGTTATTAACAGTTACATTTTATATAACTTAAGCGAAACTAACAGACAAATGTCAGAAAAAAAGTTTTTTAAAACATTAGCTAAAAGTTATGTAGAAAAGAAGCTTGAAATCAGGTAAAATCAACCCTAAATATTTGTTTCAATAACTTGTCTGCAAAATATATTAATACAGTAGACAACGCAAAATATATTAATACAGTAGACAACGCGTTGGACAAATGTCTAAAAAATTGGTGTGGATAATTATGGTCAATAGGGCAATAGATGTGCAAATTTCAGCACAATAAAAAAAAAACATTTTTTTTTGGGCTGGATCACTTCGCATGGAATGCCCCATATGTTGTATGTATAAGTTGTCCAGCTGCCATTATATCCGCACGGAGAATGTCTTACTAAATGTGACATACTGACTACGCCAAAGAAAGTATTCGAAATAATCGTTTGATGAAGATTGCAGAGAAACATGTGAATTTCTTTCCTCTTCTAAATAAAACGTCACGTACCGGACGAAACGATAGCCCTGCCGGACCGTGCGTTAATTCCGCCGAATTAATAGATAACTCTAAAGTAACTTTAAACTAATCCCCCGGCCCGGTCGAACGTAACGCATACGCATGAATTTCACGAAATGCGTCTTCTAACCAACGCACGATATCGAAACCTTCGGGAATGGAACGTATTTACAAATATTTTTTCAAGATTATGAAAGTATGAAAAGTCCTTAGAACCGTTTTTGGCAACGAAAAGTTTCTAAATTTATATTTTACCCCCCCCCCCTTTCCTACATGTGTGGAAAGTCATTTAAATCGTAAAAAGAATTTTCGGCGGGGCCCACCGCGGCGGCGCGGGCGGCACGGATCATGAGTTTGCACACAGAATGAGTTGTAACTTACTAAGAAGTGATTTCTCCATCTTGGACTTCCTATACTTTTTTGTTGACAACATTTTCTTCTTTTTTTTGGCATTTTTTTTTATTGAAATCAAAGATGCCGATCTTAAAGAAAACTTTGAATTTATTATTAATGTTGAAAAATATCAATTAATTAACCTTTTTTATTAATAATGCATAATATATCTCGAAAGTGTGTAAAAAATACTTAAAAAATCACTAGTCATTATTTAAAATCGGTAATGTTTACGACAAATTATCGATGTGTGAAGTGTAACATGACGGCCTCAACGCCGAAACTTTAAACCCCTGTAAGTAGACAACGCGTTGGACAAATGGCTAAAAAATTGGTGTGGATAATTATGGTCAATAAGGCAATAGATTGTGCAAATTTCAGCACAATAAAAAAAAAACGGTATTTATTTAGAATAGCTACTGCACCTCAAATATCGATGAAATTAGGCTTAATCGATTCGTTTTTGCATAAAACGAAAGAATCTGGCAGAAAAATGCGGCGGTCTGCCCTGCGAAGCGAGATATTTAGCGTTAAAGTTGACGACTCTCAGGTTATGAAACCTGTCATACCGACGAGATGTAGCGACTGTGGTAGCGACATGAACATGCCCCGCGGCCACATGCGCATGCTCTGTCAGCTCTGTGGCCACATGCGCATGCTCCGTGTCCGCACGCGCATGCAAAAGTGCGCGAATTTGAAACGTATGCATACTTATAATGCATAAATATAAATATGTACTTTTTATATACGAACTATTCTCTGCTTTAACAAATTATTTGTTAAATAATTTGTTAAAGCAGAGAATAGTTGGTATATGGAAAGTACATATTTATATTTACAATGAATAGTTGGTATATAAATATGTACTTTTCATATACCAACTATTCTCTGCTTTAACAAACTATTTGTTAAATAATTTGTTAAAGCAGAGAATAGTTGGGGTATGAAAAGTACATATTTATATGTACAATGAATAGTTGGTATATAAATATGTACTTTTCATATACCAACTATTCTCTGCTTTAACAAATTATTTCTGCTACAGATATTATGCGTCGAAGTTAACGAAACAGAAATAATTTGTTAAAGCAGAGAATAGTTGGTATATGAAAAGTACATATTTATATACCAACTATTCATTGTACATATAAATATGTACTTTTCATACCCCAACTATTCTCTGCTTTAACAAATTATTTAACAAATAATTTGTTAAAGCAGAGAATAGTTCGTATATAAAAAGTACATATTTATATTTATGCATTATAAGTATGCATACGTTTCAAATTCGCGCACTTTTGCATGCGCGTGCGGACACGGAGCATGCGCATGTGGCCACAGAGCTGACAGAGCATGCGCATGTGGCCGCGGGGCATGTTCATGTCGCTACCACAGTCGCTACATCTCGTCGGTATGACAGGTTTCATAACCTGAGAGTCGTCAACTTTAACGTTAAATATCTCGCTTCGTTGGGCAGACCGCCGCATTTTTCTGCCAGATTCTTTCGTTTTATGCAAAAACGAATCGATTAAGCCTAATTTCATCGATATTTGAGGTGCAGTAGCTATTCTAAATAAATACCAAAAAAACATTTTTTTGGGCTGGATCACTTCGCATGGAATACCCCATATTGTAATTCGATTATGGAGCACTGTAGGCCTTTACGTTTTGGTAGAATAAAGTGCAATGTCAATCAGTGTCAAGAAATTTCTACAAACAAATTATTTTTAAAAGCACACTTATTCCATACACATAATATATTTACCACGAAAAGCAACTTTATATGGGGAGACGAATCCAGAATGCCAGACCGATATTTCACACACAAATGCAAGTACATTGGAAAGTGCACAATTTGTTCATCAGTGTTGCGTGTATATAGAAAGAATTATTTTCTGGAGCATCTGGAACGACATCGAGAAGTAATAGATGCAATACAAAGAGAAATAACAAGTAGTTGGGTATCGAAACATTTAACAGTCAACCAGAGAGATCGTAAAACAACTTGCAAACATTGTCAGTTTTTTATACTAAAACAGACAATGGAATAAATTTCTTTAAAAGTTATCTGGATAACTGCTATCGCAAATTGCTATCAGAATTAGATGCAACGATACAACAACCTGTAGCTGAAGAAAATTATTCATCTACAAGTTCCCATCATGATAATAGACATAAGCAAACTTCTGGAAATCAACGAGATCAGCAGAGATCCGCACCGAGTACTTCTACATCAATGAGTGACGACAATTTTCATGAGATTATGCAACATCGAAGTGAAACAGAAACATTCGAACAGATGAAACTGCTTGAACAAGAAACAGAAATAGCAGACTTTAATTTCGAACTGGAAGATAAAGATTTTGAAATGTGTCACCCAGATTTTGAAATGTATAACCCAGTAATAGATGCAATACAAAGAGAAATAACAAGTAGTTGGGTATCGAAACATTTAACAGTCAACCAGAGAGATCGTAAAACAACTTGCAAACATTGTCAGTTTTTTATACTAAAACAGACAATGGAATAAATTTCTTTAAAAGTTATCTGGATAACTGCTATCGCAAATTGCTATCAGAATTAGATGCAACGATACAACAACCTGTAGCTGAAGAAAATTATTCATCTACAAGTTCCCATCATGATAATAGACATAAGCAAACTTCTGGAAATCAACGAGATCAGCAGAGATCCGCACCGAGTACTTCTACATCAATGAGTGACGACAATTTTCATGAGATTATGCAACATCGAAGTGAAACAGAAACATTCGAACAGATGAAACTGCTTGAACAAGAAACAGAAATAGCAGACTTTAATTTCGAACTGGAAGATAAAGATTTTGAAATGTGTCACCCAGATTTTGAAATGTATAACCCAGATTTTTTGAAAGTGAAACAGATTTATCAGACCTGCTGAAATCGTCTGAATCAAAAGATGTTTTATCGCAAATAAGATCTGCACCGAATACTTCTACATCAATGAGTGACGACCATTTGGGATTATGCAACATTGAAGTAAAACAGAAACATTCGAACAGATAAAACTGCCTGAACAAGAATTGCCCAAATGTGCACCAGTTCAGGAATTTCTTCGAAAAAGAATAGACGTCATAGATGGCATATGCATAAAAAACGTTTCTAGAAATCAGTTATAAAACGTTTCGGAAAAACACTTATAAAACATTTCTGAAATAACGTGTATGTGCTACCTCTGGATCAAGTTCTTGAGAGCAATACGATATTGACAAACGCCAACGTGTGACGAAGTAGTCAGTAAACATTTTCTTTTAATTTTAGTATACATATATATTTCAGTTTGTCATTAACATCAAGTAATTAGGTTTTAGATACCTACGGACTTTCAATATTTAACGTCAAAGATCATTCTACTGGAAAATATGTATAACTAGAGATATTGAAAATCCTAATGATAACTAGCTACCAAATGTGAATACGTAAGTATAGAATATGTTTGACAAATACATAGATTTTCGAAATTATTGATACAAATATATATATATATATACATATATATATGACGATATCGTATTTTCAGGTATAAAATCAGATTAAACAGGAAATAAGTAAAGACTCTCCTGCACTGTATTGGCTAGAACCTCATCAAACTTCCGATGGTACACATCCCCCTTAATAGCTAACAGCAAGGTGAATTGTAAAAGAATAATTTAGTTCTCCTACATCAACGTGTATTGTACTCACAAATCAATATTTTCAGCTTACATATGCCAGAGCTATATTTCCCTGTTAAGATACACCATCAAATAGAATCGCATTCGATTCGGAGGTAAAAATTAAACACAGTATGCATTTTGTATTTATTTGTAAGCACAGTAATGTCTGATTGATTGACATTGATTTTAGAACGTCTTTCGACGTTGTCCGATACCCAGTTTTCACTTCTAGCCTTTTTAGTAATTTTTTCGGT
This sequence comes from Temnothorax longispinosus, assembly GCF_030848805.1. Lineage (NCBI taxonomy): Eukaryota > Metazoa > Arthropoda > Insecta > Hymenoptera > Formicidae > Temnothorax > Temnothorax longispinosus. The sequence continues at coordinate 17,710,757 of NC_092360.1, read as the reverse complement.
TTTTCAGCAAGATATGGAACTAGCCTATCGTCGCAACCCCCAACCTGGAGGATCATTCTGGACCAACTAATTAACGTCTCTTCCGAAAGACGGAGCCCAGTTTTCTCCGCACGGGAATTGTCTTCTCGTGCGCGAGAGGGTGCAGCTTTTTTTCGGAAAATTAATTCCATGCTACATGACTATAGTGGACTCAAACCCGGTTCCACAGATTACGAGTCTGGCGCTCTACCACTAGACCACACTGCTCCTTAAATAAGGTAAATATACTTTTCTATATTCAGATTGTTTTGTAGTTGAGTAACATATCGCGCACGTATCTCGCAGGTTTCTCTGGCTGCATTTGTGTATCAAAAGTAGATGGTTAGAAAATGAACAAATACAAACGGACGCTTTAGAGTTTGCCTGCAAATATTGTATGCCAAAATATGCTTGCCCAATATTCCGCGATTTGTACGACTTGGACGAAGAAACTCGTAACTTGGTCATCTCATAATTTATGGATGATAAAAAACGTATTAAAATACTTTCCGAAACTATAAAAGAATTGGAATCCATTCTTAATCCATAATACAATATGATTATTATTCAACAAATATCCTATATATATTAACTGACAGAAGATGATATGTCAAATAGAAGTTAACATAAGTTTGTCCTGATTAATACAATGTAATTATAAGTTGTTAATATTCTATGACATACAGGTCTACAGCAGATTTGCGCTTTTCGGCCGATATTGCTTACTGTTAACCTCACTCCTCTTGTTTCATAGCACATATGTTGTTTACGGAGCCATACGGGGGTGTTGCACGAGAGGTGGAATTCCATAAGATACCGAACTTCCTCGCTTCAGCGTGAGTTAGCGCTACAATTAACGGTATTACGATACTTGAAGAGGGATGTGGAATTCCAGAAATCGAGCTTTTTCAATGTTTTTTCGCCGCAGAAAATATTGCTAAAGTAGTATATAATTTTAGTACTTTTGAGGCCCAACAACCTCCCCGAAAAAATCCCAAGAAAAATTATCCCCAAGAAATTCGGGAAGTTTTTCCCAAGAACAAACTCCCCCAACAGGAACCTCTAAATCTCCGATCTCCCCAACACAAACCCCTCCAAAAAACCTCCAAGAAATAGAACAAACTCCTTCGGCAGGAACAAGCGAGGAAACGGAAGAATTACAAATGTGTCCTAGATGCGGACAATCTTTCACAAAAGAGGTGTTTCATCTGCACGTTGTGCAATTGATGGCACCAGGTCTTTGTAATAGACCGGGTAAACTAACTCCTTCAGCAGAAACCTCCCGATCTCCCCAGCAAAAACCTCCACGAAAAAATCTCAAGAAAAATTATCCCCAAGACATTCGGGAATTTCTTCCCGAGAAGCTACTCCTCCAACAGGAACCTCTGACTCTCCGTTCTCTTTAGCACAAAACTCCTCCAATACTTTTGGTCGCGACAAATCTGTTGTACGGCTGCGAGTTACTCGATCGCTTCGTTAAGACGCGAACTTGCGTATCGCTTAAACATAATGTATTATAAGCGTTCGCGACACTTTAACCTAATAATAAATTTAAAAGCTGAGGGTACGAGTACTACGTTAGCACGAGGAGAAGTATCGCTTGAAAACGAAAATGTCAACGTGGATGCAACGAACAACCACAGCAAAAAAGATCGCGTCGCATTTGTGTTCTACGATTTTGAAACGCGACAAGACGAAACGACCGAGAACGTCAAAATTCACGTACCAACTCTCTGCGTCGCGCAGCAGATTTGCGAAACGTGCGCCGCGATAGACGACATGTCGGTGCGATGCCGTTGGTGCGGAGAGCGCGAATTTATATTTCGTCGTGATCCGGTAAAAGAGTTCGTCGATTTTGCAACGCGAACAACAAAATGTTTTAAAAAGATTATTTGCACATAATGCGAAAGTGTTCGATGCGCAATTCATACTAAAATATTTAGTCGAAAATACGGAAACGTTGAAAAAACCGCAAGTAATTTTAAACGGGACAAAAATTGTCGTGATGACAGTTGGACATACCAAATTCATCGATAGCGTAAATTATATGCCGATAAAATTATCCGATTTACCTAAAGCTTTCGGGCTGCAAGATACACTGGATAAAGACTTAGAGATTTTTCGCAGCAAATTTGCGAAACGTGCGCCGTGATAGAAGACATGTCGATGCAATGCCGTTGGTGCGGAGTGCGCGAATTTATATTTCGTCATGATCCAGTAAAAGAGTTCGTCGATTTTGCAACGCAAACAACAAAATGTTTCAAAAAGATTATTTGCATCGCACATAATGCGAAAGCGTTTGACGCGCAATTCATATTAAAATATTTAGTCAAGAATACAGAAACATTGGAAGAACCGCAAGTAATTTTAAACGGGACAAAAATTAAATGGTCCGTAACATCTCCGGAACAAGAAAAAACAGAAACAGATGAAGTACCGGATTATGAACCTCAAGTGTTGGGCGATGCGAGGGATAAGGATACTCCAATAGGTGTATGGTCTCTCCTTTTTACTGACGAAATGCTAACAATAAGTAAAATTGTCAAATATACTAACCCTGAGATTGCACGAAAACGAAAAAATGGTGCAAAATCAGATTTATCTGATTTGCCTGATATTAATCTCGAGGAATTAAAAGCCGTTATAGGAATTTTATACTTTCGCGGATTACGAAGAAAATATCCTAATTCTGTAGTATATATCATGGAGATTATATCCCAATTGGAAAAACGAACCTAGCACTTCAATTTCAACGGCAACGGCTATGGGTTCCTCTGCAGAAAGTCAGCAACTTCCTCTTGATTCTTTGTCTCTTCAATTACAAACGGGAAATGAAACAAGGCTACCTAATATACCTAGCACTTCAACTTCAACGACAGCGGCTATGGGTCCCTCTGCAGAAAGTCAGCAACTTCCTCCTGATTCTTCGTCTCTTCAATTACAAATGGAAAATGAAACAAGGCCACCTATATACCTAGCACTTCAACGGCAACGGCACGGCATAGGGTTTTTGGTTTAGGATTTCCTACCAGAATTTAACCCGTTGAATTTAAACCATTCCGACAGAAATGTCAACCGTAGCGAAGAAGGGTACTAAGTACCTAATGAAGCGGGCAGTTAACCCCGAAAAGCCATTTGAAGTTGATGATGAACCCTTGGATGTCCCGAAAGGTCGACGTGCGAGTCCGGCTGTCCGTAGGCGAAACGATGCACGCCAGGAGAAGTTTAGAGATAAACGAAGCACCGAGCACGTAACTAATGAACATAAGAGAATCTATGAACAATTAATGTTCAGCTACAAGATGCAGGAGGAGGCAATGCATGCCCTCCAAATAGTTTCCATGCCACGGACGATTATCATGCCGGTGAGCACACGTGCAGTTGGATTTATGGCCAGTTCTTGTACTGCAAGTTTGCAAGACTGCAAGTGAAGATACCAATATCTGCCAGCGTCTACTCTCTGTATCAAGTTACCTTGATGCAGTTTGAAATCAAGATGATGCAGGCGATGCACGAGCTGAGTTCTCTCAACATTGGCGGTCGTCAATTCCGGTCTATCATCCTGACCGTTGATCAAGAAACAAAGCTACCTAATATACCTAGCACTTCAACTTCAACGGCAACGGCTATAGGTCCCTCTGCAGAAAGTCAGCAACTTTCTCCTGATTCTTTGTCTCTTCAATTACAAACGGGAAATGAAACAAGGCGAGCGATTATATCGCTCAATTTCAAAACACCGTTTTCGCTTTTTATTATCATGTTTACAGTTCGGTATAAATACATGGCTACATGATGATTTAGCATCATGTAGCCATGTATTTATACCGAACTGTAAATCAATTCGTGACCTTTGGAATTCATTTGTATCGAATTGTCAAAAGTATTATTCGCCGGGTAATGTAACAATAGGCGAAGAGTTTCTGAGTTTTCTCGATGAATCGTCGGTTTTCTTCTCTCCTCGTCATCCTTTTTATTATTGTATACTAATAAAGGAACGAAAACCGGAGGATTCAAAATTATTACAATGAATGACTCAATGACAAGTATATGGTAAATGCTATTGTACCTATTAGTGACATATTGAACATTTTGATCGTGAAAACTACCAACCAACCATATTACATAAAGCGGCACAGTAATGACAATGAACATAATTCCCCCTTATCACCAGGTGAAGTCTTTTATGTGTTGGAAGTAAGTATTCGCATTTATTTACTATTAATAGAATATGTTAAGTAATTATACAACGTAAAATTTGAACATTTAAGAAAGATATTTTTGATATACTTTAACAAAGTAAAGAAATTAATAACAATTAATATATTTGGAATAATTAGTAGTAAGCATAAACTTTTTTTCAAGGTAAAGAAGATTTATTAAATAAAGGAAGACGCTATATATATATATATATATATACAAATTTTCGCAAATTCGTCGCAGTGATCCATTGTAACAGTTGCAAATAAAGCAAATAGAAACGGATGGAACACCAAAACAAAAAACCAAGGTAAAAGTGTATAGTACAAATTTGAGGTATTAAAAATATTACATATTTTGTATTCTCATGCGTAATATATAACAGATTACGAAGAAAACTCTGCAAAAATTTGGAAAAATAAAAAATGGGCAAAATGAATTAAAGAAGTTTCTCAAAAACAGAAAATACTTATGTACAAAAAATAACAGTAATGAAGATACGGATCTCTCTAATCTATTCTCACCCGAACCCAGTACATCGTACATACAATACGCATAGTACGTCGGACACCGATTCAGAAGTAAAGGCGTCTAAAAATCAGGCACAGAAAAATATACTTCTGACAATAATCATTACATGTCACCAGTAATTTGATCAAGCTTCATTACCATCATTATTATACTTTGTATTGTGTATAATAATTACACATATTTTGTAAAAATTTCATACAGATTACAAAAGAAAAGTTACAGCAGTCAAGAAAAATATATTTATCTCCTGGCAGCAAACAGGAGGATCCTGACAAAAATGAGGTAGCTTGCACTCGGCAATCATCTCAATTAGCAGGCACACCAGAAGAACTTCAACAGCGTAAAGACAGAAATGAAACTCGCGGTAACCAAAATCAGTCATTAACAGCATCATCAAATAGACAAAGTAATTATGTCAATAGCAATTATATTGATTCGTAAATTGTAATAAAAAATTAAAATAATATTTCTGTACAGAGATTGCAGAGAATGTTAATGGTAACACTCCAAAGCGCACAACCAGCATAAGAAGAAGGACACTGTATCTCCTAAAAAATAGAGGTATAATTTATATTCTAAAATTAATTTTTAATTTTAAATACTAATTTATATGTTTTTATTATTAGTATTAAATGCGCGCTTTAATAAGACGTAAATTTAAAATGATTTAACAAAATATAAGTAAATGTAACTTTGTTGGTTTTAAAGTATAATTGTTGCAAAACATTTTCTCATATTTTCTCATTATTATTATTTAACGTTGAATTTTTTTTCATTCTTGACAATTTACAACACTTGGTTCATTTTCATTTTATTGCTTTATCTGCAAACTATCTATTTAGTAATATTATTTCTTTAGCTGAACCAAGTGACTCTGATGAAGATGTGGATGTGTATAACAATAGACTTCAACCCGAAACAAGAGAATCAGTAGATAATGAGGGAAGAGAATTTTATGACATCGAAGGCGATGAGGTATAGTTATTTCAACTTTTTTCATATATAGGTATTATCGTCAATAAGTAGTATATATTTTACAGTATGGTACATCGAGTAATTACCCTTAAAGTATTAAAAGAAAAAAAATAAATTAATTTAAAAATAAATAATATAGAAAATATTTTTCAATATTTCTTGACTAGAAATATGTATTTAATCTGGCCTTTAAAAACTCAGTACAAAAAATTTATTTTATGAATTATTGTATTAAATTTTTAGATACATATTGGCTATGGACGAACGATTCAATTAGCATTCTGGGAATACATGAGGCATCGCAGTCATTGGAAATTCCTGAGAGAATTATTGGAAATTCTCTGGACGAAAGAAAATTTAGTACTTAAATCGGTGCTTCAAAAAATCAAGAATAACTACTGAGATAGAAGATAGGTCTCCTAGAAAACGTTTCACGCCGACGAAATATAAACTTTTACGTCGTACGTATGCTATAATTGTTTATAATTGAAAAAAGAAACTAATTATTGACCATTTAAAGACCAGATTAAATACATATTTCTAGTCAAATAAATATCAAAAAATATTTTCTATATTATTTATTTTTAATTTATTTTAAATTAATTCATTTTTTCATCTTTTTTCTTTTAATACTTTTTATTAGAGTAATTACTCGATGTACCATATTGTAAAATATATACTACATATTGACGTTATTAACACTGTTTTTCTTTGATATAGGAATATTCAAAGACTATCTCAATAAGATGTATGGAAATGCTTCCAAAAGAAAGAAAATTCTACAAAATATGAACAAGCAGATCGGTTACAAAATTCGAGATCTACGCAAACTGAACTATGAAAAGATTAAAAATAATTCATTCCAGCTTATTAATACATATATTTAAATACGCGTCAGTAGTACAATTCATCATCAAAGATATATAATTATTCATATCCAAATATATTCTGGTATTAAAAGTTAATAATTGAGTAGGCGATATTTCGAGTAGAGTGTTTCGTAAGATTTACGTTTCTTTTTATTTTCGATTGGAATCTGGACATGACCATGACTATTTTTTTTATATATATTAAACATCAGGGTATTTCGATGACTTGAATTCTATTCTAGAGTTGATAATTTAGAAATTCACTAGGATTAAGAAATTAAGCATTAAGAAATTCACTACAATAGTGCCCGATTAGCTTGTTAAACGACTTTTATAATCTCTTTGGTACATACAAAGCACTTTATATATTTGAAGATATGTAATGAAGAAAAAAATATAGGCGCGTTACACTGTCGTTTTGTGACAAAAACACTGTGATAAACTTGTAGATTGTAATTGTATATGGGAATACAGATATATATATATATATATATATATATATATATATATATATATGTATATATACCCAAAATATCGCACGTTTTTTCAGTTACAAATTTCTTGAATTCTAATAGGATTCTCTCGTAGGAGAATCTACCGGTAAATGTTTCTTTTTCATCAATTTTCAATTGAATTAAAATCTTATTCGATTGCAGGTTTGAAAATTTGTATTAAAATAAATTAATATTGATGTTAAACCAAATGATCAAGAACTAATTGTTTATTCGTAACAACATGCCATTGTGGCATATCTTGTCAATATTTCAAGAGTCTCATTAATGCTTGATTAATAAAATACACGATCTCATTTTATATCTGAAAGAACATGCGTTATTAAAAAACTTTGATATTCTGTATATAATTATATATACATACGCGCGCAAATATGTAAAATGTATTACATAAGGATTTAAATATAAATTGTAATTTTTGTTTTACCTTAAATAAAAAATTAATTTTTTTTAAATTCAAGTATTCTGTAATTTAATATAATTACACTTGGCAATGTTTCTATTAATTGTATAAAATAAAATTTTTTTTATATAAAATGGTTAATGAGATTACATAAAAGATCTCATATGAGAGTCATATGTATGAGGTCTCGTAAAAGATATCATGTGAAGCTGAAATGAGATTTTGGCATACACGAAGCTGTGCGCGAATTAATCAGAGCTCTCATATGAGATTCATATGAGTTTACATGCAGGATCACATATGTGTTGTCATACGTATTCTCACGCGATATTTTTTAGCAGGGTTGTCTTCTTTAAGTACATAAACAAGAAAACATAGTTGCTGATGGAGAAGAACCAACCATCATAAAATTTTATAATTTGACTAAAGAAGGCACTGTGCACTGATACATTTAACCAAAAATGTTAGGAATACCGTACTGCACGAAGATGTACTGATTGGACAATGAAATTTTTTTATACTATGTTAGACCAAAAGGTTATTAACTAAAATAGAATAGAACAAAGAGCAAATATTAAATTTTGTTTCAAACTGGACATAACAGTTAGCAAAACGCACGAAATGCTAGAGAAAATGTACGGTAGTGATTGTTGATTTGGCTGATTATACCGTTCTTTACTGGTATAATCTATTTCGTAACGGTAGAGAGGATATCTCAGGCGATCAGGCGATACCAGGGCCGCCAAAAACAAGTCGTTCCCCCGAAAACGTGGAAAAGGTGCTTGAAATCCTTAGATCGGACCACTATGTGTCCACAAGACTCATCGTGGAGCTCATTTGCATACATATAAAAAGTATATACAGAATTCTGGAAAAAGATTTGGACAAACCTTCCTGAACGTCACGTCGTCTTCGTAGACTCAAGTAACGGACAGAGAAAAATAGAAATATAAGTAATAAAAGCTCAAAAGATTAAAAATCAGTTGGAGTATATAGAGCATAAAGCCGTAACAAAGTGTTGACGTTAATAATTCTGAATTTGAGTTAAAAATCTACAGACATTTCGGTCCATCATAGGACCATCCTCAGTGTCTAAATACAAAACTAGTCAATCAGTTAAAAAATTATCGCATAGTTGTAATTGGACGACACTGTAAAATTATAATAAAAATTTTTCTATTGTATGTGAACGATAGAAATATTAACTAAACTCGACCAAATAATGTGCTCCATTATGGGCAATTTTATCAGCGAGGGCAAAGAAGGCAATGTTATTAGAGTGCGCGCCAAGGGTCGCAAGTGCAATGTAGATATCATAACATTAATGCAAGACATTCTCTACAGACGTCTCCGGAGATATATCCGGAGCCTTTGAAAAGTACAAACCAAACATAAATAATTACATATTAAAAACCGAATAAAGAAGCAGTTTTCTTGTTCAATTTAAATATATGTCTTCCACGTACGTCTGTCTTCCACATAGTTAATTTATTCCACCGTTTCACACTATGCATATTTCAATAAAAACTAAATAAAAGAAGTTTTCTTGTTCCATTTAAATATATGTCTATCATAATAAATAATTATTTTTTTCAGCTAGTATACGCTAGAGCGATGTTTTCTTGCCAAGATACATTGTCTGTCAAATCTACATACACTGCTAACGTTAGAGCAATGTTTCCTTGCCTAGATACATTATCTGTCAAATCTACATACACTGTTAACGCTAGAGCAATGTTTCCTTGCCAAGATACATTATCTGCGATGACATATTTTTATAATATATATAAAATCAATTTCGAAAAATGACATCAGATAAATTTTTATCACACGATATTTTATATGTATGGAATAAAACACAACTATTTAAATTATAATTATATCAAACTGGAACACTCGAATCGGATATTAGAGGAAAATCGACTTTGTAAAATTTAACAAAAGCATTCGTTCTAAAGAAATTAGAGACATATATGTGATATATGTAATTGCTGTTCATTAAACTAAATTTTAATTAAATTCGATAAAAAAAGATACGCCGACTTCGGTACCAATTAAATTGAAATAACCTGCGAGAGTTTTGAATTTCAAACTTATTAATGGACGTGATAAACAACTACGAATTTTATCCACATCCCCCAAGCCATTTGTTAATAAATGCTTGTTTTTATTAAATAATGTTTCAAAACAGAGTTTGAAAATACACGCCGATCCGTGTAGATCTATCAGATAAGTTTGCATGCGCGCTCGCATAGTTGTTCGTAAATAATGTTAATCGCCATAATGCATATGGAATAGGAACTGTTATATGGTAAATAAACGCATAATTAATTGCTACATATTATTGTTAAATTATAGTATTCACTGTCGGACATGAAAGCTTTTGCGATTATTGGTGTAACGAATAAATTAATATAAATTATGAGTAAGATATCGCTTTATCAGATATTATTTTACAAATAAAATTGTCTATCCGTAATGTGAGTTACATATATTTTGTTACAATAACTCGTACAAGATTCTTGCCAAACACAAGAGATATATTATAAGACAAAAAGAATTATTAGTAATATTTTCTAAAATTTTTAATTTTTTTCACAGTCACGCAATCCCGACATTTGTCAAAATCAGTATTAAATTACCACGAAATTATCTTATTACAATCTTTTAAACTGCTTAATCACGCAGATAAAGATATTATTGCATTGTTAAAATATTTATGCGACATTTTGTACATCGCGCGTTGTACATCGTAGTAATAATCATAGCATGAACAATATCTGTCGAAATCGCATTCATAGTCGCAAAGATAAAGAGAAGAAAAAAATATGTTTTAAGGCTAAAATGTACAAGTTAATAATTGAAAAAAACTTGCAAGAAATGTTTCCAAATACTTGCATCGTATTGAAAATATATCTCATTTTTATGACCACGAATTGTACAAGCAAAAGATCCTTTTCAAAATTGAAACTGATAAAAATTCAATTAAGGTCATCGATGGGCCAAGATCGACTCAATAATCTTTCTCTTGAACATTGAAAGCGATTTATTGAGAAAAATTTCCTATTCTGATATTATAAACGATTTCGCGGAAAAAAAGCACGTAAGATATTATTATAATCATATCATATTATAGTTGCAAAATAAATGAATCAAACCAAAAATATTGCAAAAATAATAATACATCTAATGTTAAGTATAATTGTATGTTAATTAAGATATGTTTTAACTCTGAAAATAAATTTAAACAAAAACCATACATTTCGTTCAATTAAGTATTATCCTATTCAGAATATAGCATTATTTGTATTATATTAATTACAGTTCCTTTTTCAGTGCTCAAATATTCAATTATTTTTCAAATATTCTCGCCTTACATAGGCCGCCACCAAAATCTGCCTAGGGCCGCATATTAAGTTAATCCAGCCCTGGCGATCTCGGAGCGATTTCTATAGTATCGTGGACACAAGGCTTAAAAAGGGCGGATAGTTTAACTATAAGGGTTTAACTCAGTCAGGGTTTAACTCACTGTCAGTCATCTCGTCATAGAATTTAAAAGTAATGGTACGTTCGACCCTTCGATATTCGAAAAATGCAAAAGTTCGGTGCTATTTCAGGATGTGACACAGCTTTCTAATTCACTCTGCTCGACACTCGTAATAAATTTCTTTTTTTCTTGCTTTTTTTCTTTTTTTCTTGCTTCAGAATTAGCTATAGTTCATTCTTTTTGTATTTTAGGATTAGCTATGGTACGTTTCATGTATACCTTAAACGCAGGTAGTCCGAAAACATAAAAGAAAGACGGATTAGTCACACTATGTCATAAAGCGGTCCTGCCCGTTCCTCTTTTTCTTCCCCTCCCACCCGTCAAAATAAAATGCTCAGAGACTAAAGCCCCTTGCACAATGCTAGGCAATCGGCAATAGGAACAGGGAATAGAAATCAGAAATCATGTATAAATGCAGAATAAACAGTGAGACAGACAATAGACACAGAGTTTCCGTCACGTTAGAAATTCTGTATCTATTGCTTGTTTCCAACCAATCATAGCATTCGAATTTTTTAGGTTGTAATTAACGATTTTTTGGTTATTTCCTATTGCTATTGCCTATTGCTTAGCATTGTGCAAGGGGCTTAAGGCTCGAAATTACCACGTAATAAATTACGTTTTTTTTCACGCTTTAAACTTAGCTTATATTGTACGTTTCATGAATTTTGAACCTAAATTCTAAATCAAGGTAGTCCTAAATCAATAAAAAATACTTTTTTCTAAAATGGATATCGTACCTACGGTGATCCGGTGACCATAAATCCTTTATTGTCAAGGACGGTATTTTATTTCAAGTAGCTGTACTTCAGATTTATTTATTTTTTCAATACACAATTTTGTTTCTTTTATTTTTACAATAATTGAAAATTCTTTTCTACTTAACATTTCAATGTCTAACGTCGTACTAACAGGAGAATTTTTACGAAAACATAAATAATTTTTGAAGCAGTGAAAAGTTGAAACTCTGGAAGCTTGCATTTGCACAAAATGTAACTATTATTATAGATAAATTAATAAATTAATAAATTGTTTACGCAGTTTTTATGATTTTCTGAAAAATAATTATGTACTTAAAAAAATCCATTCATTTGAAAAATATTGCTAAAAAAGTAATTTTTAATTTTATATATATTTTTTATATATTTTAGGTATACCTAATTTGGTAAAGCTAAATTTGTGATTAATAATATTTTTATTTTTACGTGCATTTTTTTATATACATCTTTTCTCTGAATCATTCCAACTTCAACTTGAGACTGCGTTTCAAAACCGACATATAATCGACACGTAGTTTGATAAGTGAAAAAATATTACATTTTTTTTATTTTACTTACATCAAAATATCCTGCTAATTCTTGTTGTAAAAAAAAAATTTGTAGCAAAATTTTAATTGTTAAAATGTCAATATTTTATTTGCAATACAACTTATTTCTTTCTTATTTATCTCTGCAATTTGAATCTACAAAAATTTAACTATTTTAATAATCTTTTTCTGATATCTGTAAAATTATTTATTTTTATTAAAATCTAATTCTAGATGTAAGTATTTTTTTCTGATTTCTATTGTGTATAAGAAAAAAAAGTTTCATTTTCATGTTATTTTAAATTTAAAAATTTGCTCATTTTTGTATATATTTTAGAATAATTTAATAATAATTTAACAAAATATTCAGGTTCTTATTTTAATTTTATTAACAGTATATTTATAGTTAAATGACTGTTGAGCTGTATTTCGTATTCTTCCTCTGTATGTGTACTTATGCGAATGTAGCCTCGAGCACAATAGCACAATAAATTAACAAATAATGAATCTATGTACTTGCGCGAGTATAGCCTCAAGCACACTAGCATAGCAAATTAACAAATAATAAGACAAATTCGAGATTAAATACTTGTCAAATTCTTTTATAGTTCATCCATTTTAGGGTAGCGGATTCACGAAGTTTTATATTCATTTTTAATACGTGAATCCGATATATTTGATTTTTCTGACATTTTTCATAAATCCGTTACTTCATTGAGAATTTCTTAATCGCATTTCAATTAAATACCTATCTATTAAAAATGTATACTATATATATACATAATTATACATTTTTTAAATTTTTACATATACATATAAAAATAAACTTTTATAAAGTTTTAAATTAATTTTTTCCTCTAATTATTATTAAATTTAAATTTTCGGATAAAACGATCTGAATAAACGAAAGGGAAAAAACGACTAATTTTACTCAAATACTAATACTTACCGAAGTTACTCCGTCCCCGCGCCGGTTAGTTATTACTTGGATACCTCTTTTGCTTTCCTCTATTGCTCTCGGGTTTTTATAGTTCCTTCTTTGCCTCTGACAGAATATCCAAACTCCTTCACTTCACTTATACTCGCATCACGATGCGCAACAGCGGAATTATAGTAGGACTGATCTGTTACACATACAATATTCAAATAAAAATAATGTTCAGAATAAATATATCGAAAAATAATTTTTGCACGCAAATATCTTGTTCCTAACTTCGACAAATTTTTCAGAAAAGAATAACATCTTGATAAAAATGTCTTCTCGGATATCAATTTATATAAAATTTGGTAAGAAAAAATCCAATACTATAATTTAAATTATTACAAATCTTAAATATTTAAATATATCATTAGACTCGTGAAAATGTCAATAAATTAATTAAAAGACGGCGATACGAGTCAAGCGCGGTACGTGGTGCGCAACTAGAGAATTAATAGTTACAAAAGTAACGAATTACAATGTATATACGTATATACATATATTCCAACTTAATAAACTTTAAATATTTAAAGATATTTTATAGGTATTTTTGTTAATATTAAATATGTTGTAAAATATTTTACTAAATATTTTTAAAACATTAAAATACAATCTGAAATATTTTATATTTATTAAACAATATACTACGTGCAATACTTTATTGTATTATACAGTGATCTAAAATGTATACTATTGTGCAAATAAACAACTATTTCCATCAATAACAAATAATAAAATAAGTTACGAAATGTTATTTTCAGCGATTCGCTGTCACATCTGGTTATCTTTCTGGCCTTCTGGTTTCCGCTCTTCTCTTTCTATTGCTATTTCTTCGTGGGATTTAGGCAAAATTTGTTCGCAATAAATTGTCACTCAAAATTAAGCTCAATTACCGATATTAATCACAACGCATACTTAATCGTGTCACGATAGCAGAAAAATTATAAGTGCGTACGAAATTACGGCACGTTCGATATTTCACAAATAAAATGCAAATGCAAATGAAATGCATTTCTATAGGTGCATTCCGTTTCACGCATGATGCGCATGATACATCATTTAGCCTTGTTTAACATTCGGCGAACAACAAACGGAATGCACCCATATTCTATTTGTACATTTCTATTTTATACCATAAAAAGGTATAAAAATAGTGATTTCGGACAAGTCGAGATAGTTCCTTTTCTTAAATGCGTTTTATTTTATGAGTAAAATTTATAAGTAAAAAGTTTATATTATTATAAGATATTATTATATTAATAAAAAAGTTTTAAACATGTATATATATCATACACTTTTATATGTTATAAAAATTACAGTTTGTAATAAATTACAATAAAATAAATGTACAATTTAATTATTATAGACTATTTTATTATTAATGCCTTAAAACACAATAAAATTATTTTTTTTGCAAGATTAATGAAGTAGTTTACCTTGCCCGACACAGTTCAAATTACCCGACAAAAATCTTATACTTTCGAAAATTTTGCTAGAACATTAAACTCAATATAAATAAACGAAATTGGTTAGGAACACGTTGTGATAAACATTTGGCATTATAACTCAGCGTAAACAAAGTTCAGCTATCTTTAATAGTTTTCAAGTTATGAGAAAAAGGCTTAGAGTGGTTTAAAATACCTGAACTTCCGCATTTATACCTTTTATTACGCTTATTATTTATTATTTTACTATATGCTTACATCTTTTATTATAATTATTATTTATTATTTTACGTTTTAACGAATAAACGTATTAAATATTCTAGCCATCGACGTCGATGATTCTAGCTATAGATACTTGCGGTACTCACAACATTTAAAAATATTATATTTTTACAATTGCCTGCGTGATACATCTTCAGCCGAACAAGTTTAAAAAAAAACACACATTTTAACAGATAATGAAGATACGATTAATGTTTAAATAAGCTTTAAATAAAAAAAAGCGCAACATGTACGACCACCGAATCAATTAAGAGATACATGATAGTGTCTCGCGCAAAGTACACTGTTGGAAAATTTGTGTTAAATATAACATAAATCACATGTCCCAACCAGTCCACTCAAATTTTTGTGTTAATTTAACATAATATGAATGTGTTAAATGGTAACACCGATACTATGTTAAAATATTTCAACAGAAAGGAAATGTAAATGTGTACAATTAACATAACTTTTATGTTGAAGTTAAAATTATAAGATAAAATCAACACTCTTTTTCTGTAAATTTTAACACATTTAATAAATACGTTCAAATTGTGTTACTTTAAGATATTTTTTAAATTATTTTAATAATTTTACATTTTTAATTTGTAAAGTTCAATTAACATAGCAGGCATGTGATAAATCTACACATGTATGTGTTGATTATTTAACACAAAAATTTTAACACAAAGACCTTTTTTAACAAAAATTTTCCAACAATGATATACGCGCAGCGCAAGACCGCCTTGTGTATTCTTACGCGATAGTTAAATTTGAAATAAATGATAAATGTGAAATTAATATAGGTTGTACTTACCAATTAAATTAGTCGCGACACCATCTGTTCCAGAGTTGATCCGTCCAATGTCCACAGTGCTTTGCAAATAAAACGTATTATTAAAACCCGTGATATATACACATAAGACATAATATATTTAGCATTTGCCTTTATTTAAAAAGTGGAAAATTCCTACTGGGATTATTGGGGACTGGGAATAGAGGCGCACGTTACGTGCGGCACGAATACGGCGACGGAGTGGTGTGCCATGGACGTGGAAACGGCGCGGTACTGGAGTATCCACTTGGGAGGGTTAGTTAGGGGCCCCAAGTCGGCATATTCTTTTGTGCCCCTCCGTTTCCTTTTGTTCGCGTGCAAACGAGAAAGGACAAAGAAGCATAAATTTTTTTCTACCTGCGCCTCTACCCTTATTCCCCAACAAGCGGTCTACGATTCTATAAAGAGCATTATGCGAACGCTAAATGAAACGTACCCTATGAGTACGGGTATACGATGCGTTTTTGCCTACTAAATTGCTATATAGCTAGATTTACGTTGAAGGCAGCTGGAAATGCTGATGGCCGTATTGCTAGCTTGGTTTCAGAATTTCAAATAATGCGATAATTTTTGTGCTAGTTGAACAGCTGACAATAGCGCGCATATATTTTTTAATTTCAAACATATTTATTAAGGTAATTTGACGTGCGTACAAGCATAATTTATCTTTATAGACCTCTATCAGAATTGAAATAGCTTCCTTTGTCCATTTTTTTTTCCATTACTTTTTGCAACACGTGGTGGACCGGTGGACGTTACATGTTTCTCCCCAGTTAAACCCTTAAGCAGCTAGACGACGCGACGTGTGAAAAAAAATTTTGGTAAATATCCCGTTTATATATATATAGGGGACCCACTTTCGATGACCTTGAATTTGACATATATTTTCAAGGACACCCTCCTGCAACATGCAAGTTGCATGTGTAGCATGTGTGTAGTTGCAAGTAACATGCAAGTGATTTTAGTCGGAGGTCGTTTTTTATTAAAAAGTTATAAACAAAAAACGTTTGAACAATTTACTGCTTTAAATGTTGTGTTTTGGCGAAATAAGGCAGCGACTTTCTTGCGAAATAAAGTATTCTCTGCTTTAACAAAAAGACTTCAATTTATCAACAATTTACTGCTTTAAATGTTGTGTTTTGGTAAAGCAGCGACTTTCTCGCGAAATAAAGTATTCTCTGCTTTAACAAAAAGACTTCAATTTATCAACAATTTACTGCTTTAAATTATGTGTTTTGGTAAAACAGCAACTTTTCCGCGAAATAAAGTATTCTCTGTTTTAACAAAAAGACTTCAATTTATCAACAATTTACTGCTTTAAATGTTGTGTTTTGGTAAAGCAACGACTTTCTCGCGAAATAAAGCATTCTCTCTGCTTTAGAAAAAAAAACGTAATATTAGTCGTTTATGCCTTCTAATACTCAAAATAGCTGCTATATTTTCCAAACTTTTTTGTTTATAACTTTTTAATCAAAAGCGATCCCCGACTAAAATCACTTGCATGTTACTCGGGAGGGTGTCCTTGACAATATATGTCAAATTCAAGGTCATCGGAAGGGTCCCCTAAACGGGATATTTACCACAATTTTACTCACGCAATCTAAGGCTGCGTCCTAATTGGCTCTCACAATGAGCAAACACAAAACCATGCAAGAAAAAAAGCATTTTCTAATTTATTACTGAAATCTAGCCAAGCAGCATGACTAGCAGATACTACACAATTTCCAGCTTATTGTTAGCAGTCAGAAAGATCGTCAGCACAGGCGCGCGCAAGCATTCCAAATTCCAACAGACAAAATCGTATCGCGTGTCGTAGATTGAAGATGGTGAAGATGTGAAGAACGTTCCTCTACCACGTACTGGTTAATTTTACACGCTAAAAATGGCGCGTGGCCTCACATGTCCTCTTAACATTTCGGGATATGCGCGTTGACATTAATAAAAAAAATAATCATTAAATATGTAATAAACGTGCTGGTGCTGGTACGGTTATTCTCCTTATTTTTAAAGAACGTTAGAAACTACATAAAGCAGAAATCAAGTCTGTGAAATTGCGAGAATGTAATACAGCTGCAGAATAATCAGTGGTAAATTATAATTTTTAACTTGTAGCATTATACAAGAAGAACTTCTTTTATACAATTAAAGTTATAAATTTAATCAACAAATACATGCATATGACAAATGCATCATGTTTACATACAATAAAAATTATATTGCAAGTACTAAATAATTTTATTTTAAAATGTATACATGTAAATAGATTTTTTCATGAAAAATAAAAAGAATCTTACTTTTATTTAAATTCTTATTATTTAAATATCATGCTGAGTTCTATACCCTTATTATTTTATATAAAAAGAGGAAATGTTTAAAAAAGCTTAAAATATTCTTGGAAACAATAATCTTCAAGTATAAGTGAATATGAAAATGGCTATTTTTAATATTTACAGGTAGCACTTTGCTAATGATTGAACCCGCAACAAATTTTATAAATATATAATAATGCTGCAGAATGATCACGAATATAAATTAAATATTAATATGTAGCATTTTGCACGGAAATATCGTTTCATTTTATTAGCAATTATTTTTACATTTTAACAATAAATATGCTGTACGCTTGTTTTAAAGCCCGTTATTATGCGTTATAATGCAAGTTAAATATGCAAGATAAAATTGTAAATCGATATACCCGATATTTGCAATATCTGAAAATGTAATCGCCTTTTTATCGATTTTTCACAGAATATACTTGAGGCCGATTAAATCTTGTGAAACACGCATATTCTAATAGATCCTCAATGTGCGAACGCAAAATCTATATTTACACGATAATTAGAAATCGGAATATTATAAGGAATAAATGCAGGGTTAACATAGATTTTACTTACCAATTAAACGAATTGCAACGCCACTTGTCCCAGAATTGATCCATCTTGTGTCCCAGCCCTTGTGTTCCGTTAATATTAAGGACGAAACATTCGAGAATGTCGGTCTTGCCGCGCGATATTTATTAATCAAATAACAATTAATAAAGACACACTTACAATTGATTAATCAGAAATACGGAATTCAACATTGCACGTGCAGACAATCAATTACGCGAAAACATATTACGTAAAATTATATTATTAATGGATAATCAATGTATTATTGTTTTATTTGATTCTCCGATTCGCGATAATTCTTATTCCAAAAAATTTATTTATTTATTACTTTACTTACAATAATACTTTTTTAACTTATATCGATGCAACACTAGTAATCGACTATGCGTCGTAAGTACAGCGTACTGAAATCTTTGAACTTGACCCGTCGAAGAACTGCTGAGAAGTGCCGCCGTATGCCGAGACTGCCGAGAGTCCTCTCCTTTTATTGGGTCCAAAAAGGTTCTATAGATTTTTCTGGTTGGTTCTATAGATGACTCGTCCTAAGGGTATCTATACATTCCTCAGATAGGTACATAGACGATGGTCACAACATTTTATGTTCCCAACTATAATATTAGCTTTTTACAAATTATGTAAACTTTTAGACGAAAACTAAGACATTTCAAAGTTTCTTCAAAGTTTTTATTTTTATTGCTTTGAGCATTAGTTGCTTAAATTGTTTTAGAAACGCAGCAGAAATATAAAAATTTTTCTAATTAAAACAGAAAAAACATGAATTAATTACTTGCCAATTAACATTGACATTATAAACTTACCAAATTATAAAGTTTTTAGTAATTTAATTTATAATTAAAATATCGTGAGAGTAATGCGCTGCAATCACAAGACTCTTTTCTAAATGCGAAGCTGAAAATTATAAGTTATTTAATGGCAAAATTTAGTGATATAAGATTTATTTAAATCATAGTATTATGGAATTAATAATCGTTAAATTTTGTCATTAAATATATAAATTATTAAATTTAGCGAAATTTAGAGATTATATTAATTCCATAATATTATTTAAATAAATCTTATATCGCGCTTTAAATGTATAATTTACCTAAACATAATCTAATCTAAAACAATCACATTTCAAATAAGTGTACAGAATAAGAGTGTCAAAAGAACAGATAATAATCGATGTAAAATTATTTTATATAGTGTTAAAAGTTCCTGAATGTAAAAGTTCAATGCTAGCCTTGACATATTATGTTTTTTCGTCGGATAAATAGTTTGATAAAAAGTACAATACACTCAGTCGAGAAACATGAGGACAATAGCTTGGCTAGTTTACTTAAATAATTAATTAACTATTCGCCTAGAGAGAGACGGAAATAGACCGGAATATCTAAGGATGGCAAACATAGATAAACAGATCAAAGGGGATAATATCAGAGCCCTAATAAATCTGACAATGAGATGTGGTAACATGGAATCGGGGAACATGTATTGGTGGGGGGAAGAGAAAAAATGTGTCTGTTCTGCAAGAAAGGAAAAAATAATTTGAAGCACTATGTAGAGGAGTGCAGCAGTATAAAGAATTGGTTTATAGAACTAGGGGAGGGATAACAGGAAAAGAACAGACAGACTATGGGACGATAAACTAAATACAACCAAAGAAAAATATTAAGGAAATTATATAGGGATAGGAAAAAGATAGAAGCGGAGATGAGGAAAGATAGGCGGGAGCAGTAGTGATAAATAATGGCGAGCTTTAGCGTGAAGAATGATCCCGTCAAAATTGTTGTGATTGACGGGCGATGTGCGGATGGATGATTGTGTTAAGGAATCTATTGTAAACCAAGTCTACTTCTTGGCAGCAGCCGAAGTTAAATAAATATTATTTATTTTATAATTAATTATTTGCCATATTATAAAGTGGAATGTCTTAGTTTTCGTCTAAAAGTTTGTAATTTGTAAAAAATTATATGGTCTATTTCGCGAATCGATTTTTCACTTGACATTATTTTATTCAACGCAAATGCCAGATAGATATATTAAAGTATTTAAATGTAAAGTTTCCGTGCAATTGTTAATTCTTCGAGAATATTTGAATTATAGAATAAATCTTATATCGCGTTGTCATTTTTTTCAACTGTCCAACTTCAACTTACAAATTAATTTAATATTCGACTTTAAAAGTAAGAAACACCGTCAAATCGAAGTCACGGAATGCAGTGCATATTGCAAGTATAATTTTTAATTATAAAGTAGATAATATGTTTGTAGATTTAAAATTATTTTATAAGACGTTAAATATTTTTATTATTATTATTAGTGATCATGAGAATACGAGGTCGGCCTGGCGTTCATTTCTTCGTCAAATTGTTTATTAAACTATTAAAGAATTGTTTATTAAAGAATACATTGCTCTTGGAGTACTCGAGTCAACAGCAATATATTATATATTTTTCTGTTTATAGTTCACTGGAACATAATCAGTTGAAGTGGACAATTAGCGATTTGACTAGTCCACGCAATTAATTATTTATAACGATATTGAGATGATAGCTTTTTAGCGATACGTACAATTGTTTTATGTTATTTCTTTAACCCGCGAACAAGAGTCTAATTGTTTGTTTGTTTGTTTGTTTTTTTATAAATAATCACTTAGAGTGATTTTTACACCTCAATTAAAAGTTATTGTTATTAATTACATATTGCATATTTTTTATTGTTCTACAATTTATTAGTACTAGTAGGGGAGAGTGGGGTAATTGAGAACGGCGGGTAATTGGGAACAGGCTAGATAAGTAATACATTCCCCCGCACTACACCGTCCCGAACCTATTCAACGGCTGCATGCAGGCTGCCTCCGGCTCGCCTCCGGCTCGTGCGTCCACTCCGCACGTCCAATTTTCAACACACGTGTTACACACGTGTTACACACCCTATTTTATATTATACAAGTGCGTGGAAAGTGGCCCATTACGCGTCGTGCTCCGTATCAGAATCTCCTTGAACTCCGGTACTGCCTCCTACAGAGTCCATTCTATATTTTAGATTCATTAACTCTTTTTCGCAGATTTTCTTTGCTTCAGTTAACTCGTTCTGTGCTTGTGCTCTAACGTTTAACGTATTCGTGAAAATCGTAAAATTGACCGAAAAGTAAGATTTGCATGCGGAAGTAACGTTTTCACCTCCTTTCGATAGTCGTTAAACGGTTGTTTTTCCCGTATGTTTAAGCTTTGTTTTATGGTTGTTTGTTTATTGTCGAAGGAAAAGGTAGTTTTCGGTCAATTTCGGAAGTGTTCTGAAACGATCTATAGTGATGTTTTATTGAAATGTCTCTTTATTTGAAAATGGTACGGACGACAAAATTGGGTGTTTTCCTCGCCTCAATAGTGAGAATTCAATATGGCCGCGGTGACCATCCAGGAGCCTTAAGGGTTAATAATATAAATATTACTAAAGAATTTTGTAACTTGTAATGACAAATAATAATATCTTTTATTTATAATATATGGCAATAAAATAATTTAAATTCGACTTACATAATGACAATAAGATAACTTAAATTGGTTAAATTAAGAAAATATTTCTCTATCGCACAATTGTAAATCTACTGTTTTACAAATAATAATATCTGAAATTTTATCAATTATTAATTTTATTAATAGTTTATTTATTTAAATGTTACAATTTATTTTTTAGAGGTAATAATACGCTGCTTGGAAATAAATAGACGTTATATAATGCAACTCCTACATGTAATAAATGAAAGGAAATCGAAGATAACTAACTGCTTAATTAGTATTAAAACAGCAACAGAAATTCTTTCTGGGGTAGAATATCCAATAACAACCAACCTTACACTTTTATTTAGGTTTATAATATATTCCTGAATAAATATAGAAATTCAGAATTAAGAGTAATATTATAAAATATGTATTGGTATAATGTTTTCAAGTTCATGCAGCTTCTTATATTTTTACATCTTAAATTCATTTTATATCAAATTCGAAAGGATGATAGATGCTGCTGTATCAATTTCTTCTTTAATAATCTTTTCAGGGCAGAAGTTGAGCGTAGCATGTGTGTAAATAAATACAATTCATTCATATATAGTAAAGCAATTTTTAAAAATTATTTTACAAAATATAAAAAAGCGATTTCTCTCCAATTCATGAAACTCGTGTTTGCGGTGCACTTTTGGATTCAACTCTTCAAAATGTTATTAGAGGTGTACGTTGCAGAGTATCTCACAGACAAACAGCAATCTCCTGAGGAATTTTTAATATATATGTCGTAGGCAATGGTTATTTTAGAAAAATAGCTTTTGACTATAGGCAAATGCTGTCTGCCTGGTCAAATAGCTTTCGCCCATTTATTTTTGCTATTTTCCTAGTCGAATGCTATTTTCCTAGGCAAATGGTATTCAGCGAAACATGCATTGATGTATTTCAAGTAAGTACACATGTAGGCAGGGAAAACCCTTCCCCCGCATAAAAAACTAATCTAACTCCAAGCCTATTTTTAAAAACGATAAATATTTTTATTATAGGGAGCCACCCCCAATTTCTATAATTTTAAAATATGTTGTTAAGGTCATCACTTTGAGTAATGTTGTGAAGGTTTTAGTTGGGACTCGTTGCTTATTAAAAAGTTAGGTAATTCTTTAGAAAAACTTACATAGATTCTCACCTCCAATGTTGATAAAATGATGCGCATTCGACACGTTTTTGTACGAAACAAAAGAATGTTGTGTGGGTGAAAAATTGTATGCGTGGATCCAGCAGTTGGTTCCCCCCCCCCCCGCCCTTCGGGGGGCTGCACTACCGTTAAACTAGACACATAATGTACCTTGATAATGTACCTTGCAAAATACATGCGTTGACTTGATCCACGCGTGGAAAGTTGTAAACCCATGTGGCACTTCGTCTCGCGTGGAAAGTGTATGCGTAGAGACAGTAGGTTTCGCCCCCCGCAGAGAGGGAATAATATCCCGAAGTTGGAGACCACGCGCACTTTATTGCTCACATCGAAAACAACTTATGTGTAAAACTTTAGGTAGGTCGGTCGGGAGCAGCTAGGGGTCATTCGGAAATACATTTAAAAAACTAACCAAATCCAACCTAATTGTTGGAAAAGATTTTTACAAAGATTTTTACCAAGAGAGCCGCAAAAAATATCAAAATTTAGAAAAGGCCCTATTTTGAATAATTAACTACAATTTATTCCCATTTTCCTAAAAAGCGTTCAGGCAAACGCTATTTGCCTAAGAAAATAGCATTTGAACACAAATAAACGGGCGAAAGCCATTTGACCAGACAGATAGCATTTACCTAGTCAAAAACTATTTTCCTAAAATAACTATTTGCCTATATACTACATATATATATGATCCACAAAATGGTTCCCCTGAATATTAGAAATGAGAAGGTTAGATTATTTTTATATTTTAGTTATTAATGTTAGCGACGTTTTAGATCATATTTTAACAAATATTTTTATTTTAGTAAAAATTATTGTCCGATTGAGTGACATTGTTTTTATATAAAATGAGAAATATAATTAGATATATTTTTTAATAATATATCCACATTTCCATTTGATTATATGCTATATAAAAATTAATTTATACTTTTATTACAGTTTTTATAAACTATATATTTAAGCAATATCTAATCTAGGTAATTTACAATATCTAGATTTACAAAATCTAGGCTTAATCCGCTTAATTTTGTAATTAAGCTTATATATAAGTTTTACATAGTGTGTATTTGTGTGCAACAGCTTCTATATTATATATAATCACCAAATATAAGAAAATTATTATTTTTATGATATATATAAGTTAGATTTCCATGTTTAGTTTTACTTTTTTACAATAGGCTAATAAAGAAGCATATTATTCTAATAAGCCGTATCACCTTCTTGAAGTTAAAAAATTACGATTTGTGTTGGCTGCGAAACATACATACATTATTCCTCCTGAAGATCCTATTCTTGTCGAAGCTAAAAAGTATTTACATATATCAAAATCTATCGAAGATCCTCTATAATGGTGGAATAAAATGAAGTTGTCGCTGCCGAATTTGTACAAACTGGTATGCTGCATTTATGCCAGACCGATTACAAGTTCAGCATCTGAACATGCGTTTTCTTTTACAGGTTTACTTATCATAGCAAAACGTTCTGCGTTAAAACCATCAAAAGCTAATAAAATATTATTTATTCACGATAATTTCAAATTATTAAAAGATATATATTTAAAGTCAATAAAATACATATAAGTTATTATATTATTCATATTATTTATACAATTTAATGTGAGGGAAATGTATAATAAAAGTAAGAAGTCTAATGATTATACAGTGAATTACATTTTATTTTTGTTACGTATGTGTGTGATGGTCAGTAATAACATTTTAAGATAAATTTTATTTTATTTTGTTGTAAGGAAAGACATTAGTAATGCTAATAAAGTGATCGTATTTTGAAAACAAGCTATATGTATTTTATATACTAAAAATCTTAATATAATATGTATATAACTATGTATTATTTTTATGCTGTTTTTGCTTTCATATTATTTATCAAAAGTTAAAATTAAACTTTATCTTAAATCTGAGGGATTTAAAAAAATGTACTAACGCCGCCGTTCGCCGCCACCGCCGCCGCCGCCACCACCGATTCCGTCGTCGTCAAACAAAGAAAAATTTTCAGCGAACTCGCCGCCATCAAGCTATTTTGCTTCAAACGCCGCCGCCGATATGAAATATAACGGCGCAAGGGTATATGTAATTTGATCCGCCATGGTGTTGCACGTCCGTTGAAAAGTAGGACTAGGATTGTCCAGACTCTTATATAGGGACTCTAGATGGTTATATTTTTATTTTTTTCTAATAACTATTCTTTTTACGAACCTTTAAATATGCAATCCCATCAAAAATCCGCAATACAAAAGCGTTTTATTAATTAATATCTTCATTTTTTTAGAAATACTGTTTTACATAAGCCGCTTAGTGTGCTTCTTTTGCTCTTTAAATATTTTGGTTTCTCGTTATTTTTTTCAGAAAATATTGAGTAATTTATATATATATATATATATATTATATGTAGTCCAGAAGTATGTTCCGGGACTTTTATTTTTTTTACATCGGTATATTCCAGGACATTTGGCAGTTTCCAGGACTGTCCTGGAAAAAATTCATGTCCTACGGCACGTTTCGGGACAATTTTTTGAATCTGATTACATATATATGCGTTATATTCCAGGACTGTACATTTCAAAAAACGTAAACAGTCCCGGAACATACCTCTAGACCTACATATATATATATATATTATAATTATAGAACAATCAAAAATATCCAATATGCAATTAATAACAATAACTTTTAATTAGGCTGTGAAAATTATCCCACGTGACCATTGATGCAAAAAAAATCAGGTGCCCTTTGAAAAATTATATGTAATTATATTAGTAATATTTTATTTTTGACACAAATATACTATATGCAGCTTTGCCGAAACCATGTTGTGTGAGAGACGAACTTGACCACGGTCTTGACCGTGAACTTGACAAACACAATGATATCAACGATGCGTATGACCGGAAGAAATCAATTTCAAATGGGAAAGCATCAATATCAATGATTTACGTTTTCTGTACGTTATTTAGAATTCTATAGTACTTAAAATTTTAAGAATTTTATCCATATGCTGAATTAAAATACGTTCCTAAGAACTAAATTTATAACATTACAAATTTATATTATAAATTATGAAGTGGTAATTATAAACATACAGTAATGCAAAATAAAGATCTTTATTTCTATACAGAAACATGAAGATTCAATATTCGAGAATTTATTTTCTGTTAATAATCCTAGAATTATTTATCTATTCATTATACACATACGAGTTGATCATTGAATTGTTTATATAACTGTGTGTATGGGTGTGGCGGGAGGGAGGTTGTTTGTGTGTCCCATTTGAAATTCTAAAATCCGAAAAATAAGACATTCTTTTAATATTGATTAAAAAAAGTTTGATGGAGAAAATTCAAAGGAAGAAAAAATATGATTTTAAACTTCTCAAAAATGGCCGGTTTTTAAGTCTTAAGATCGATTTTTTTAATGCAAATGTATAATTTTTATTTACGCGTTCGATAGAGCTTAAAATTTTACAGTAAAAATGACAAAGTTAAGGGCAATTTCAATGACCTTAACATATATTGTCAAGTACATGGCTGACTAACTTGCAACAAATTTTAGCCGTTGTTTATTAAAAAATTGCAAACAAAAAAGTTTAAGAAGTATAATAGTTTGTGTCAGTACTAAGGGAATTAATTTACTAATATGTGCGTGTCTAGACAGTAAGTACACATATCAACAAATTACTTTCTTTAGCATTGACACAAACTGTTATATTTCTCATTTATATTTGTTAATAACTTTATAATAAACAACGAGCGACGGCTAAAACTTTTTGCAAGTTAGTCAGAGCCAAGTTCTTGACAATACATGTCAAAGTCATTGAACGTCGATGAGATCGCTCTTGATCTTGACATTTATCAATTTTTACGTAAAAATTATGTAAGACATGTATAATCTAAATTCATAGTTTACGAGACATTTAACAAATATTACTGTTTACTTAATCAGACAATGCGCGTCTTGATATTACAAATAAATATCGTTATTGTATATAATAATTGATACAATTTTAACGTAAAATTCCATGTTTTAGCAAATGCTTGAATAAAAATTATGCATTTCTATTTATGAAAACATGATCAATCTTAAAATGACTTTGAAAAATGCTGCTTTTGAGAAATTTAAGTTTATCTTTTTCCTTCTCCAAACCATAAAATTTTCATTTCATATTTTAAGAATTTTTATTATTTTTTCAAGAATATCTTGTTTTTGAGGTTTTTGAGATATGCAATTAAAATAGCACCTATGTGCATGCACACGTTCGTTCGTGCGTGCATGTATGCTTGTATTCCTACTTTTTGTGTCTCTATGCATCGTATTTATATATTTCAACGATAAAATAATACTAGGTTTACTATTAGTGTATCATTTGACATTTGACTGTATTTAATGGGCAATCATATAGTTACATACATGTTTAAATATTACTCTGTAATTTCTTACATTACATCTACATCCACGAAGACTATGCTTCTTATAACTATCCAGTACAATGCTAGTTTAATCAACAGACCTGAAAATAGAAAACATTAATTAACATAAATAATCAGATGGTTTTGCCAAAAATGTGACTACAATATTGATAGTACAGTAAGCGAATAACTATACTTGAATTA
Source organism: Temnothorax longispinosus (assembly GCF_030848805.1). Lineage (NCBI taxonomy): Eukaryota > Metazoa > Arthropoda > Insecta > Hymenoptera > Formicidae > Temnothorax > Temnothorax longispinosus. The sequence continues at coordinate 17,682,663 of NC_092360.1, read as the reverse complement.
ATTTCACAAATTATATCTTAAGAAGACAATATATGCTGAAACACAAATAATATTAGAATCACCTCGGTTCTTATGAAAATGACATATATTTAAATAAAATATACTACAAGTATTAATCACAATATATATCTATCTCTATTACTTATATATAAAGTATATTTCTGTCATAACATGAAAACATATTGCATGTAATTACATTAATGGACTTCAGGTCATTTATTTTAATTATCGTAAGTGTACAACTTGATGATAATATTTAATGAATATTCTGTATAATTATTGTTAAAGCAAATTAAGAGATGTTGAAATACATGAGATATCATCAGAGTATCATGCAACATTCAAAAGAGATCATCATAGGAATCAGTGTCACTATAAACTGTGCATGCAGGGTCTTCTCTAATAAATTCACGTTCTACATACACGATACGAAGTGTATTCGTGAAGCCCGAGCCCTGCCGCCATCCTGTCACAACTACAACGGAATCACCAGTTTTGATAAAACCACGACTTTTGCCGAAATTTAATCCGTATTGTACACGCACGTCCACATCCTTCACCCAATCAGCCAATGGTGCTCCTGTGCAATAAAGATTATAGTGTTAAATATAACACGCATATACACACATATTATGTATTAATGTCATATTTCTCCTCTCTCTCCTCTCTCTCTCCTCTCTCTCTCTCTCATCTCTCTCTCTCTCTCTCTCCTCTCTCTCTCTCATCGTCCTCTCTCCTCTCTCTCTCTCCTCTCTCTCTCTCTCGCTCACTCGTCCATCTCTCTCTCTCTCTCCTCTCCTTCCTCTCCTCTCGCTCTCTCCCTCTCTCTCTCTCTCTCTCGACCTAGGTCCTCTCTCTCTCATCTCCTCCCCTCTCTCTCTCTCTCTCCCTCTCTCTCGGGCTCTCGTCTCTGCCCTCCGTTCTTTTCGGGTGCTCTCTCCTCACTCCTCTCCGCTCGTCCTGCGGGGTCTCTCGTCCGTGTGGTGGCTCTCTCGCAGGCCTCGCCGCTCTCTGTCGTGTCTCTCGGGTTCTCTCTCATGCCGGCTTCTCTCTCTCTCTCGCTCTTCTGTCGTCCTCTGAGGCGAGGTTGGACAGGTGTAGTCGTGACTCTCGCAGTGCTGGCATCCGGGGGCGTCGAGTGCGTACTCTCTGTTCTCTCCGTTCCCTCTGCGTCTATTCCTTCTGTGGTGGCCTTCTCCGGGGGGTGGGGTCCGTCGGTTCTTGTCGGCGTGCTCTCTTGGGCTTCGCCGGTGCGTTACTGCTTTGATGCCACTGCTGGACTGCGGAGTCTGTTCGGTCCTGCCTCTCGTCTTCTTGGGGGGGCGGTCTGCGCGCCTGGGCTCTCAGCGGGAATAAGTCACGGCTGCGTGGTGCGGTGCATGTCGGGGGAGAGGTCGGCTCTTCGGTCGAATTCTAGCGGGGGAACTCTAGGCGTTGAGGTGGCATCGGGGTCTCTCTCTCTCTTCATCTCTGGTCTCGGATCACTCTCCGCCGCCTCCTCATCGGCTCCTCCGCTGCTCTCGGTGGTCTCTGCTTCTCCGCGAAACATCCTCTGCTTTCAGTCGTCTGGGGGAAGGGGGGTGAGGGTCTCCCGATGACCTTCTCGGTGCCTCGGTGTCTGCTGGGTCGGGGCCGGGCTCGTGCTGGGGGGGGGGTTCGTCGCTCGGCTTCTCTCGGGGGCCCGGGCGCGCGCGTCTTC